>NW_027451795.1:0-1000 GCF_964194025.1 Convolutriloba macropyga
ATTTTAACATGAAACTTGAAAGCAAACAGGTGTAATTCTTTATTAATACTCGCATTGCAATTGAAATTGTATTATGTACCTCATAATAGGCAGAAGAAAATCGTTTTCCCAACCAAGCAAAAAGAAGATTTGAGATAAAAACTGCACACGAGGGGTTTTTGCGGAATCAATCAGGTTCCTTTATTTACCATTGCTGGCCTGATGGGATAGGTGTGTAGAATGATTGAATGCTGGCAAAAAACTGCAAGTGACTTTTTTCCGAAATCACCTATTTTGTAAGATGTAAGATTTGCTAAAATGTGTAAGATTTGCGGCGAATTTGAGTAAAAGTGTAAGATTTGCGTTCAATGCGATGAATGCGATGAAAAAAAAAACTTTTAAGCGGTTAATTTTTTTTTCAGCGCTTAAGCGGTGAAAGAAATTTTTTCACTGCTACAAGCAGGGTGCGGTGAAAAAATTTTTTCACCGCTACCAGCAGATTGCGGTGAAAAAAATGTTCGCCGCTAAAATCCTACAAATATTCACCGCGCTAATTTCAACGCTTATCTTATATTCACAGGAAATATAATTGAGGTAAGTGACAGAAGGCGCAGTGGATTACGAAGTTGGTGACACGCATGAGGTAGAGGTTCGAACCCTTGTACGGCAGTTTTCTTTTTTTGTAAGAATTCCGGTGAATGCGGTGAAAATAAAATTTTCACCGCAAATTTCAACGCAATTCTTACAAAAATTCACCGCTTTGAGCGCATTCAACGCTAAAAAATGCGGGCGCTTTGCGGTGAAAAAAGTTTTTTTTTTCACCGCTATTCACCGCTAATCTTACATTATTTTTTGTCAAAACCTCGACCCGGGTTGACAGGGCCGTCGTCCATGCCACCTCGTTATGATGCCGTCGTTATGATGACGTCGTCCATGCCACCTTGGTCGAGCTCATATAAGCGAATAATCGGTTGAAGTGGCGTGCCAGTAGTCCACAGGTCACTTATTGCAGCAGTTCCTG
>NW_027451796.1:0-39829 GCF_964194025.1 Convolutriloba macropyga
ATATATATATATATATATATATATATATATATATATATATATATATATATATATATATATATATATATATATATATATATATATATATATATATATATATATATATATATATATATATATATATATATATATATATATATATATATATATATATATATATATATATATATATATATATATATATATATATATATATATATATATATATATATATATATATATATATATATATATATATATATATATATATATATATTATATAATATATATATATATATATATATATATATATATATATATATATATTATATATATATATATATATATATATATATATATATATATATATATATATATATATATATATATATATATATATATATATATATATATATATATATATATATATATATATATATATATAATTGTTCCAATCTAACTTGTGAGGAGGAGGAACTATATACTCAATGGGTTTTTTTGTTCAGACAATTTTGGCCGACCGGTATATTCATCGTAGAGATAAGTGAGTGGTATCATTTAAAAGCTCGTCCAGCGAAGAATTCGAAATTAAAATGATTTTTTTTTAATTTCGCTTTTTTGAGGAGTTATCAAGGTTTAAAGTTTTATGTGAACACGTGATATTTGCATGATTATGTTCCCTTTTAGCGTAATTTTTGTTCAAATCAAGCTTTTTCTATAAAAAACATTATTTTAAAATTACAATTCACGCTAAAAAATGAAACAATTTTGTGTTACCAATAGACCGATAAAGGCCAGTTCTGATCTCATGAGGTAGTTTACTATGAAAAAAAAACTCGAATTCAATTACAGAGCTGTTTTTTTAGAACACTTTTCCTACTTATTATGTTTTTTTAGTCACTTAGAGACTAGTCACTTTTCATATCGAGGTTCCGTTAATGATAAACCTCTTTTACAGTTAAATGATACCCCTTGAACAAAATATTCGTTTTCAAAGAATAGCTCAAGTTTTTTTCTGTCTTCGACTCTGAGTTTTCGAATTTTTTTTTGAAGTTTTGATTTATTTTTTTTAATTTTACTAACTTCTGGGAGTCCTATGGTATAGATTCGTACGAGTGCGAACTAAAAGTGCGAATCTATATGACAAATTCATATAGATTCGTTAATGACAAACCTCATTTACTGTCAAATGATACCCATTGAACAAATTATTCGTTTTCAAGGAATTGCTCACGTTTTTTTGTCTTCAACTCTGAGTTTTCGAAATTTTTAATGAATCTTTGGGAGTCCTATGGTATAGATTCGTTAACTAAAAGTGCAAATCTATATGACAAACTTCATATAGCTTCGTTAATGACAAACCTCATTTACTGTCAAATGATACCCATTGAACCAAATATTCGTTTTCAAGGAATCGGTCACGTTTTTTTTTGTCTTCGACTCTGAGTTTTCGAAATTTTTAATGAAATTTTGATTTACTTTTTGAGATTTTACTAAATTTTGTGAGTCCTATGATATAGATTTGCTAGCTAGAAGGCTAAATTGCGACCAAAAATTAACTGGTAAGCGCTTTTATATGCTAACTATTGGTTTTATGACTTCGCTAGCTAGAGTTTTCGTAATTTCAAGAAAAAAATTCAGATTGTTTTTTGAAATTTTGGTTGCTTTTGAAATCTTACCTCATTGTCCTAAAATTGGTACTTCCCATTGTCTTTGCAAAAAAGACCAATGAATCATAGATAATTTTCTCAGAGAAAAGATTAAGGTTTAAGTGGCTTCAAAACTTTCAAACTTTCTCGCGTTTCTTACTTTTTTTGGTTTTTGTCTGTATTTGTTGCTGTTTTCATAATCATAGGACATATTGTGACGTCTTATTGTTGATATACTGATGAAAAACGTCCTTTTTTCCAATCAAAGCATAACTTGGTGTACTTATTGACTTTCGTTGAAAGCTCTTGAATTTAGTGGCTGTTAAGACTTTAAAAATAAAATTTAGAATAGTATTTGGACATTAACCAATTTGAAACTTGTTTTCGTGAACATTAAGTCAGTCTCAGTAATGACAGGACGTTCGTCTTTTCTACTGCAACTAGAAGGAATCTGCATAGCAGTTTTGTCTTTTAATTTTTGGTTTTATGACTTCGATGCCACCAGTTTCTATAATTCATTTTTTTTTGTTTTTGGATTTTTTTTCGTAATTTTGGTTCCTTTTAACTTCTTTTCGTTTCATACCAATATTGATAGTCCCATTGTTTTAGAAAAGACTTCCAATGGATCATAAATAAAGTTTTCAGAGAAACGCGTGTGTTTTAAATGGCTACGACATTCTCCTCTCGCTCTTTTCTACTGAATTTTTGGTTTTTGCATGTGTTTGTTGTTGTTTTCATAATCATAGGACATATTGTGACGTCTTATTGTTGATATATTAATGAAAAACATCCTTTTTTCCCATCAAAGCATAACTTGGTGTACTTATTCGATTTCGTTGAAAGTTCTTGAATTTAGTGGCTGTTAAGACTTTAAAAATAAAATTTAGAATAGTTTTTGGACATTAACCAATTTGAAACTTGTTTTCGTGAACATTAAGTCAGTCTCAGTAATGACAGGACGTTCGTCTTTTCTACTGCAACTAAAAGGAATCTGCATAGCAGTTTTGTCTTTTGATTTTTGGTTTTATGACTTCGATGCCACGAGTTTCTATAATTCATTTTTTTAGTTTTTGGATTTTTTTTGTAATTTTGGTTCCTTTTAAATTCTTATCGTATCATACCAATATTGATAGTCCCCTTGTTTTAGAGAAGACTTCCAATGGATCATAAATAAAGTTTTAGAGAAAAGCGTGTGGACATTTTCCTCTCGCTCTTTTCTACTGAATTTTTGGTTTTTGCATGTGTTTGTTGTTGTTTTCATAATGACAAGACGTTTTGTGTTGTCCCGTTAATGAATTATGATTGACCAAAATCCTCGCCTTCTCATTGAAGCATAACTTAGCGTATTGTTTGACTTCCGTTGAAAGCTATTGAATTTAATGACGATGATTTAACGGGTTTTCTCCAAAATTTATTATATTTGTTCATACTTATTGATTTTTTGAAGTCATGTTGTTGAAAAAGGAAGAACTCCATTGTTTTTAAAAAACTACATGAGGTTTGAAAATTTCGTACCAAACTTTTTTGATTGGTTTCGACACTTTTCTCGATCAATTTTATTTTGAATTTGCTGTTTTTTTTGCGTCTTTTTTTCATGTAGTCGTCGGAAAATGCTCAATAAAAGGATTTTATTGAGGATTAAATGACTGATGTTACTCAATGCAGTCAGTTTTTAGCGAATAGTTTTACAGTTTATGATATTGTTGGTTTTCAAAGATTTTTTGTACTTTTCAGTTTTTGTTCTATTCGTCAACTTGTAACCTATTCTCATCCCTGAGAGGTACCATCCAATTCCTTGTAATACGAAAACTATTTTCCATTTGATATCATGTCGCAACTAATGTTTTGTTTGGTGGATAATATGCGTTTTCATAAAGATTTTGTGAGTTGTCAATGTTTGTGTTTCTTTTTCTCTTCTTTTATAGCACATTCACTACTTCTTTTTTGTTTTTGCTTCTCTTGTTTGTTTTTTTTCCTCGTAAGTTTTTTAATGGCAGATCTTTTGAGTGCCGCAATGAGGCATAGTGTTATGTAATTCAAATAGTAATTCGGTTGTGTAACGATTTTTCAAACTCAAATATCTGTTTTTAATTATCTCATCATTAGGTTTAAAATTTAGTCAAAAATGTAGATGTGCTCGGGTTGGAACATCATGTGCGAACGCACATTAACGAGCTTCGTTGTTATATTTCATATCCATTTCATCAGAAGTTCGATAATACAACTGCTCTAAGCGAAGGCCTTAAATGGAAAAGATTTATAGATTTATGATATTACATGAAAAAGTTTTCCACTTTTAAATTCAACCCGGATTTGATTCCTTTTAGGCTAAACCATTGTAGTATACACTTCATTGCTTCTCATTTAGAGGTGGCGCTTAAAATGGGGCATCTAGTCGTTAAGAAGGGCTTTTTAAATATGAGCGATTTTCCCACTAAAAGATGACAGACGCTTTAATCTCCGGCACAGCGGGCATATAACGCGGCTCTGGTGTTAAATCCACCGCATTGTTTGATTCCTTCCGCCTTTGCCTCACTCGCAATCTGTTTTGCGAACTGATTTTAAATTGAGATGTCTAGATTTTAAAAGTGACTCAAAATTATCCGATTTGTGATTTGAAGGACATTAGTATAGGATAAACTTTTGCTATCTACATGCGCGTTTTTCCCATTATAGACACCACTCGTTTCCGAGAATATGGCCCCCTTTAAGGTATATTTACTGTAATGATGACTATACTAAGGCAGACCCGATATGGGCTCCTTTTATAGCCTTAAAGTATGAAGAGCTAGGGCTACTTATTTCTGCGCGCGAAGTAGACTTACCTATATCTCTAAGACTAACCGACTCTATAAAACACTGAGAGTGAACTTCTATTATTACGTTGAATAAGAAGTATAGCACTGGAGTCAATGGTATACACATGGTGTATCTAACTAAAAGACTGACTACAGTTAGTTCAGTTCTCTCTCTATAAAAGAGAATAGTGTCTTCTCAGTCTCTGATTGGTTGAAGGTGCACATTCAGTATTTCCACTGCTACATCCATCCGGGGTTGAGAGTTTCAAATCCGAATTTGTGAAGTGTAGCATAAATACGTTGAATGTGTCATCCTCGTTGAAAGGTAGGTTGATGTAAGTGATGAGTTGTGTCCTCTCTGAAGTGGGTTGTGACTTGTGTCGTCGTCTAGAATCCCTGTCAGTGAAGTAGTGACTAGTGTCGTCAGTGAAGGGGTTCGTTTTGATTGTGGAACCAGTAAGGGTGCCAGTTAAATGGTGTGTTGGCCAGTAACGTCAGTCCTGTTGAGAGTATGCCCAACTGCTCTCACTGTCTTGTAGTGAGGATTTATTCCCAGTTGTAAGATCGCTTGTAGTCCGTAGTCTCTGTCGGGTTTGCACGAGGAGATTTCTGTTTATTTCCACCTGGTACAAGGTTTGAACCAGTCGGATTTACCAGCTTACCTTCTGGTGGAAATCGATCATTTAGCTACTGTGTGAGCTACTTTCCCTATTAAATCTATTAGTTAAATTTAATACTTTCTTTCATTAGTCCCGACCGGGAGGAAGAAGAAAAGAACTGATCCTAATTTTCAGTCTTGTGGAAAAAGAGAAGAATATGGTCAATAAATATTTTTTATAAAGAAGAAAGTAAAGACAGGGAGAAAGAAAAAATAGAAAAGGAAAAAGAGTTTCAGGTGACTTTTGAGAACAGGGGATCTCTTGAGCTTTTGTGGGTCTGTGAGCCCAAGGTGTTGCTGTAGGTGTGTGGCCTACTTCCGATATTCGAACTCGAAGTCCGGAGCTCGATTGCCTGGATCACGGGAGAAGGCGAGGAATTCCGGATCACGTGCCAGACAAGCAGCGAGGGAACGAGGTTACAGATCCACGTTACAGTGTGGTTGTAACGCGAGGTGGTGATTGAAGATCTGTGTTTCATCTTGTGATGACTGCCAATTGTCTAGCTTATCAACCATCCGGTCCCTGTGGAGGAGGTTGAAGGTGTGGCCATAGGCGCACTTCGTGGCGCCTCCTTCTACACATTGTAGATATTTGATCGGGACGAGGATGGGCCGATTAGTCTTGGCATAGAGTGGAGAGAAGATGAAATAGTTTTTGATTGGAACAAAATTACGGAGGGTGCCTTCACAATAGCTGGGTTGGATAATGTAACTATAATTCATGTAGTAGGGTGAAGTCAGCTTAGTATTAGCGTACTGAAGACGCGAATTCATGTTGATAATCGGATTAGTATGCTGAAAGTGATCTTGCACAAATAAGTAGTTGTGCATCGTGTGAAGCATCTTCACTCGATTTACTTTTTGGGTAGTGTTGTTTACTTCCATCTGTGTGGGATGCAAAAAACCGAATTGCAAGTAGAAGGGGTCGTATTTAGCATAAATTTTGTAGAGTGCAGTGTCGCGAGTGAAGAAAGTATTGAGGTAGTCGTTTGGGCGATATGCAAATGCAGAGAAGTACTTATAACGATGCCAAAATCGTTCCTTGAAGCGAGGTTTTAGAGGAAAGCGGAGACATTCGAGTGGTAAATCATTATCCCGTCCTTCTTGAACATATTCGTTCTCCAATTGTCCAAGAGAACAGGAACTGTGAGCTTCAGTGTGTGTTGAGGTAGGGTGGAAGTGTAATTTATCCTCTCTGGCACATGTATATCCTGTATGGTATTGATACCGAGAGGGTTTGTAAATTCATGAAATCGGAAATTCGGTCCCTGTGACCGGTGTGGAAATCCGTGTGTTGGTGCAAAAGGGTTAGGTCTCCCGCGAGAAGATGAGGGCTGTGGCCCTCGCGAAAGGCTCGCTGTGTGACGGGCAGACCATTGTGAAGCCTGTGTTGGTCAGGAACGAACTGGGTAGATTTCGTGTACTGTGGCTCGTGGACGACTCCTAGGTGAGGGGTCAGTTCACAAGTAGTTGCCTGTCGCCTTGAGTTGATCGTAAGGGGTGGCTTAGGGAAAGGCTGTTGTGGCCTGAGAGGTGGTTTAGTCGGGCCGTACCGCGGAGAGAGTACCGTTGGGCGTTGTGTGTGCGGTGTTGGCATTACACGCGGTGGGTAGACCAGTGGTTGTGATCGTGGTCGTGCTATACGGATCCTACCAGAGTACGCCCAATTCGGGACCACTGTTTCTGGTGTGTAGCGGCCAGACTGCTCCGCTGTGGCAACTTCATCAGCCCAAGAGGGAATGCTCGTAGGCTGGGATGGTGGTGTGTGCAGTAGAGAAGAGTGGAGGTGGCTGTGGCACCTGGCTGGTTTCCTGGAGGAGCAGCTCTTGTGACGAGCTTTGCGGTCCTACAGGAACCGAGGGTGAGCTCGTCTCACTGTTTATGTACAGGTGAAGTTCACCAGAGCTCGAGGAAGAGGTGGCGGGTGAAGGCAGTGGGTTCACCCGCGCAATATTGGCCGTGTCCACAGACTGTGGCCGTGGGGAGGATTTCCCCATCGTGAAGAGGGCTGGTGTTTGCATTTTGCAAACTAGCTCGGATACTGTGGTTGACAGTACCAGTGGAGTGAGGGGTGAGGGCAGAATGTCATCAATCTCTAGCATGATGAGGTCGTATGCCATAGGATCGACATTTGGGGGGATTGGTGAGCCTCCTTCCTGGTGGGTGGGAACTGCAGTGGAGTTACTAAAACAAAAAGAGTGTTAAAGGCGAGTGCTTGGAAGATTAAAAAAGAGTACTTCTGGAATTTCCTGATAGTCAAGATCTTTTTCAATAGAGTCTCGTGACAGAGAAATTCCACGTTAGCGTTTACGCTTATTAGGTTGAAAAGTGTGTAGGCGTGGAGATTGAAAATCTGGTTTCGTGCGAGAGTCAATTGGTGTTTCATAGCCTTGATAAATAGAAGCTGGTAACGTGGAAATGTGTCGTTTATTTGAATTATTGTGTACAGGAGAATACATTTTCTTATAGAAATTTTCAAACTTTTTGTGTAACAGATTCAATTCATGTTGAGAGTCTGGAGTGCAACTGTCAATTGAATGACTACGTCGTTTTTTAGGTGATGGTGGTTTATACTGTGTGGAATAGGATTGTAGCACATGGAATATTGTTTGTGAAAATACTCCAAAAAATCCGGAGGTTGTAATTTTAGCCAATGTAAAATTGGCTCCTAAAAGTGATTTTAAATTATAGGTGTTAACTTTAATACGAAATAGGCCAAATAGTCACTGTTAAAGATTAAAAACAGTCCATATTATGGCTATTTCTTTTAGTACTTACCAAGGGTAACCGAAGATTCGTATGAGGGATTCTTTTAAATAGTTGCCATTAATCAGGTCACGCCAATCAAGTCGGCGGAGGTTGAATTCTTTGCCGATAATAAAGAGTTTGTTAAAATAATCATTATACTCTGCGCGTAATTGTGAGAATTCTGCTTGTAATTGTGCTTGTTTTGAAAGATCTTCAAAATTTACGGCTCGTGCTACTTCAAATTTTTCTGCTGCATCATCGACTAGTTGTTTAAATTTCATCTTATCTGTTGACTTAGTCCAGTCGTGTTGATTGTATATTCTAAGTTGTTGCGCGGTAAAATCTGCGTGGGTGAAGCGGTTTTCAACTTCGTCAGGCGTGAAACTTTTAAAGGGGTTTCGCGCTTTATTGGATAGGGTGTTAAGCGATATGTATCATCGCCGTCTGCGTCGAGTGAGATTTGTTAATCAAAATTTTTGGATATACATGGTGCTTTAATAGACCAGGGGAAAATCTTCCGGATGACTTCGTCTACAAATTGTAATTTGTTTTGGTAGTATATGGGAATACGTTCGAAGCATTGATTTTCTAATACATAAAGGGGTGATGAAACGACTTTACATTGAAAGAGTGAAATTACATTTTGACAT
Source organism: Convolutriloba macropyga (assembly GCF_964194025.1). Classification (NCBI taxonomy): domain Eukaryota; kingdom Metazoa; phylum Xenacoelomorpha; order Acoela; family Convolutidae; genus Convolutriloba; species Convolutriloba macropyga. Next base: position 8,483 of record NW_027451796.1, read on the forward strand.
TTAAGTGTAGCGAATGTGTTTCGCTGTCCTGTAATGATATAACCAACTAAAGGAAATTTCAGTGTCATTAAAAAGAAAGCGGTTTGTTTCAATTCGCGATCCAAGTCACAGAGTTTTCTATAAATATTTAAGCTTGTTTGATCCATTTCGAGCAAGATCCGACTGATCATGTTATCGAGTTTTGCAGCGATTTGAACATTAGGGTGAACTGCACCAAACGAAAATGGTTTCATTATTTTCAAGTGGTTCAATGAAGTATCTTTTTTGAAATTTAATCACACGTGCGTGTGATCTTCCAACATCTAAAATACGGCATTGGTTTTCGGGTTCCCAAATTACTGTGGCTTTAATAGCGTAATTTGGTGGACAGTGGCCTGGTTCTAAATTGCACTTAATGCGAATTTTGCCATAGTACATATGTTCTGAGGCAACATCAAAAGTGAGGTTGATGTTAGTTAATTGAAGTGACCATCCTAGTGTGTGGATGACATGATATTCGTGTTCTGAGTCTTTACCGGGACATTTAGCTCAGGGTTTATCTGCGGCATTAGGAATCCAATTATGATCGCGTGGGTTATAGACCATGCTTCCATGATGGATAGAAAAAGATCTATAACGGTCTAGGCGAAAATGGCCTTGTTTTTCTCCTATATTTGCTTGCCAGCGGGGGTCGTCTAATACATCAAACTGTATCATTTGAGGGCGATAGTGGTGTTTACTTATGAGACCAACGCGTGCAAGTTCTGTACGAGCTTCAATTTCTGTGGGAAAGAAAGGTAGTTCCATTTTGTTAACATACCAATTATCATAATCAAACTGAAAACCTCTTTTGAGTGCGATTTTGTGACAAAAACTTTCCTTGTCGCTAAGTTTAGAGTGTTGGGCGTAAGCGCGTACTTGTAGTGTTCAAATTTGTGAAAGTTTTTGTACTTGGGCGAGGAGGATTTTAAAATCGGCCGGCTTACTCTTACATTCGCCAATTTTATTGAGCTTGTAATACTGCATATTTGTGATGTGCTTTGGGGAAGAATCATAGTGTGTGACGACAAGATCTTTTATGCCTGTTTTGGCTGTGAAAATGTTGGTCTACTTTAATTGGTTGTTTTATTGTAAAGTGACATGAAAAGAATGAATTAAGTAATATGAAAATTAAATTTGTGCTGGACATCTGTAAGAAAGTCTAGAGTATGGAAGACGAAATTTCTTGCGGTGTTTTTCGTGTATCTATCAAATTTGTAGAGTATTTCTTGACAAATAAAAGGTGATGTGTTAGTTTTAACTCTAAGGATAGGTGGTGCTGCAGCTTGTGGGTGAAAAATAAGTTTATCTTGTTCTACAACAATTTCAACAGAGAAAGTGATCTTTGATTGTTTTAATAATTCTCGGGCTCTTTGTTTTTGTACGGGTGCTATTTTATATAACTTAGATTTTTTTTGTTCATCCCAATTATGTAATTGTTCACCGTTGTTATGGTCTCCAAAGAGGGCGGTTGGGGGAACAATAAATTTAGGATCTAATTTTAGTGGTAGAGTTGCATAAGTTTGTGTCGTATCGTGTTCTTTCCCAATACAGTTGTGAGAAGGTTGATCGGGATCTGGTGTAGGTGAATTTAAGCTTAGAATGATAATGGGTGGTGTACCCGGGAAGCTGAGTGGTAATGAGCTTTTAAATGAAGCTGATGAATTGACTATATTAAAAGAGTAATTCAAGTGTGCTTGTGATAACAAGCGTTCAAGATTTGTTTTTAGTCCTTGTGGTGGATTAAAAGGATTATTTGCAATTTGTGATGCAGTAGGCGAACAAAAATGGGAACTAATTGGATCAGGATTAGAATTGTCAGAAAGTAGGCTAATATCATGTGTGTCGTTAATATTTGAGACAGTGTGAATTGGCTGTGGCAATTCTGAACAAGTACTTTTATCTGTGTTTGCAAAATTTATTGGTTGAGTGGAGAACTGTGGAGTATTTGAGTAACTAAGTAATTCGGGTTGTGGTGTTTGTGGAGGATCTGGAATAACTGTGGTGTGGGCGGAGGGGGTGTTGCGTTTGGGAGAAGCAGAGTATGGCAATAAAGTTTATGCGGTTATTTGTTGTTGTTGTGCTTGCGTTTGGTGTATTTGCGTTTGATTTTGATGGGGGATATGGGATTACCGATTGCGAAGTAAAGTGGGGGAGTGTCCAGTAAGACGAGATCTATCTGCAGATTTGGCAGTAGTAATGACTGATTATGGGTGTTCCTCAGTTTCTTGTGTTTGTGGTTTTTATTAAAGTGTTTAAATGATTACTTTTGAGTGTTGATTGTTTAGTTGCTTCGCTGTATGAGCAACTAGGCGATTCTGAGACGGGGGAGCACTTGGGATAGTGTTGGATTGTTGACTAGAGGACGCAATTGTGACGATAATTTTTGGCCCAGAGTGGGGCAGTTATCGCAATAATCAATTTTATAGTCAGTAGAGGTGGGGATAACAATTATTAAGAGATTTAAAGTAGGTACACTTACTCTGATTGCTGTGCAGGGTAATTCTGGTGGGATGACATTATGGAGATAGATGAGATCTAAAAAATCAGCAGAGAAAAATGTTAACAATTCAGCAATTGTATTATCTTTTTGTTGAAATGAAAAGATAACGTGTGGATATATGTTTTCAATTGTTGTGCTGTTGTTGTTTGACAATTTGTTGGTATTGTTCATCCAATCTCAGGAGTTCTTTAATATATTTTATATCATTTGAGGCTGGGATAGCGTCAAGATTAACCGTGTAGACAATATCTGTATGAAGAATTTCGGAAAGTTTCGGTGTTGCTTGTGGTGGATAAATTGGAAGATAGAAAAGAGCAATGTGTTCGTTATTAAGGTCTCTAATATAAAAAATCCATTCACAATAATTGTCTTAATATAGAATGTGATCAAGGTTGTAACAGATCAAGGTTGTAAAAGGCGGACTTGTCTAGATTTAAAATTTTGAATATATCTAAATGTATCCGCGTAGTGTATTCTTTTAAACAGTACTTCTAGTCTGTGTTGAGAAGTTATTTGCATACCCGGTGAAGTTCGTCGAGAAGGATTCTTTCAGTACTGTGAGACTGAAAATTTGCAATTTGAGTGTTGATTTTGCTTTTGTGAGCAGATTTTCAGCTTCTGTGAGCTGTTGTGTTGATGTCAACGAATTCAAGGAAGTTAGAAGTCAAAGAAGGCAAAGAAAGGTACTGTGATAGAATTCCTTTTTGTTAGAGAAAAAAGTTGAAAAATTCAATTTAGAACTTAGAAAAAGGAGAGAAAGTTTAAAAATAGAAGAGTGAAGAAGAGAAGTTTGAAAGAGTGAAGTTAGAGTGATTGAATGTTGTTGAGAACGAAGAACGAAGAGAGAAGCAACTAAGTTTTGAGAGCGGTGGAATGAAAAGTGATTTTAGACGATATGATTTTGCCTGACTACGATTTTCTATTCGGGTACAAAAAAGTTACCGAGTCATATACTTGTAAATAAATGATATTAAGGAATTGTTCACGGACCGAGCTGTGGATCGGTTATTAACTTTATTTTTAGTTAATTTCTTTTTGATTAGTATCGTGGGGAATGGCCTGTAATTCCCTTATTTTCATTTCGTTATGGAGGGGTTTTGTGGTTCTGCTAGGGTAGCAGGTGAAGAGGTAGTCCGTGTGCTTTGTTTACTGTGCTAATGGGTTTGATTAACTTTCCCAGTGAAAGTAATTGTATTACGGGGTAGAAGGGTGAAATAACTATCCGAAATATTCCTCTCGTATAAGAGAACGAGGGAATTGTATTTTTATTTGAATTATATTTAGTAGCTATTTAGCGTGTTATGCTAAATTGTGTTCCGCTATTCAAAGCGAGGAGAATGGTCGAATATTCTAATAGTGAAGTGTAAAAGTTATTAAAAGTGCGTTGTTGGTTAAGTCGAAATTTTTTATTGTGGTATAAAGACTCTGTAGTCTTCTATTGTTGGTCGTCGAAGACGATTGTTTCTTCTAGTGTAGTTTTTAGAAGTGTGTTCGGGTATTTCAGACGGGTTACAAGGTAACTGAGGGGGGAAGTTATCTGTCGATGGTACATTTAGATTGTCTAGACTGAACGAGACAGACCTCGACTTGGTAAGTGGTGGCTTTTTGGGATGGAGTTTTAAAAATGAATTATCCGAGAAGTATTTCTCCATTTGTTCTTGAACGAAGAGTTCTTTGTGGTAATACAGTACTATATTACTTCTATGACGGGTGGTTTGTTTACCAGAAAAATCTTCTGGTGTAAAAATAACTAATGTAGGAGTATCAATTATTTTGTAAGGACCAAGTTTTTGTGGTTGGATTTTTTTCGATACCCCGATTTGTGTGGCTATATTTACAACTAAAACATAAGTATTAATTTTAGGTGGTTCCGCCGTTCCGAAACGGCAATTTATAAATATGCGTAAATGTTTATTTTGGTTTAAATAATTGTGTACTTCATTATAATCTTCCGAGTGTATCTTTTCGCTATTGAGAAACCAATGTGCAGAGGTTCCTTTCGGTACCTTTTTAATTTGAGGGTGGTGACCTAAGTGGTCAGTGTGTGTATGGTTAGGTAAAGAAATACAGGGTGAATTTTCTGTGGGTTTACAGTTACCTAAGCTATCTGTAGTGGAAGATAGGATGAACATTATGGGTTTCTTTGGTTTTTGACCAAATACAAGTTCATATGGTGAAAGATTCATAATGGTTCTAACTTGTGAATTGAAAGCAAACGGAAATAATTTTACTTTCTTTGACCACCTGTCATATTGTGAGTCTAAGACTGCACGAAAAATTGTGTTTAATTGGCGGTTACCTTTTTTAACGAGTCCATTAGACCACGGTGCATATGGCGTACGTGGTTTGAATTGTACATTATATGTCAGGCAGAAATGTGTGAATTCTCCTTTAAAGTATTCGTTTCCATTATCTGTTACCAAAATATCTGGTATTCCGAATTTGACAATCCAATGGTCAAACAATACTGTGAGTGCGTGAGTGGCATCATTTTTGGGTGAAGGGCGGTGTACAACATAATGTGTAAATGCGTCTACAATAACATAGACTTAAGAGTTCCCATCAGAAGACGGTGAGATTAGACCTTTTGTATCCATTGAAATACGGTGATTGAAGTATGGTAAAGTTTCTAAAAATGGTTGTTGTGGTGCCATTGAGAAGTTTGGCATGGATTTGCTAGTTTAGCAATTCAAGCAATCTTGTTTAAGTATTGCTATCCATGTATTAATGTCCGGAAAATAGTAATTTTTTGTGATTGCTGCGTGTGTTTTTTCACGACTAGGGTGTCCTGAAAGTTCATGAGAGTGTTCTTTGTAATAGATGACTAAGAGAAGAGAGAGTGGTAGACAAACTTTTGGTGACATTGTTTCTAGTATGCAATACAAAAGATTATTGCTTTCATTAATACTTAAATTTTAGAAACGTCTATATTAGTGTAGTAATCCTTTATTCGCTCGTATAGTTAGTGAAGGGGTTTTTTTGTAGTATTTCCAAAGTAAAAATGGTCTGACAACTGGGTCTTGTTGTTGTGTTTCATAGAGAAGCGTATCATTTATTTCAGTTTGTTCCTCGTAGAAGTAATTATAGGGGGTTGAGGATTTTGGTATAATGTCATCCATTGCTGGGAGTGAAAATTTTGTACTTTTTTAATTCGGCACAATTTGCGTCGTGATTAAACTGTGTGAAAGGTTCTGTTTTATTTGTGTTTAGTGTAACAGCCGTGTGTTGTATGATAGGATAAATTTCTGGGAGTGAGTAGTTATTTTTAAATTGTTGAAATTTTTGTTGGTGCATATTCTCTAAAGGTTGTGCTTTGGTTTTAAATTCATAATTTGAAACTGGGAGGTAAAGATTATTTTCTAAATGTACTTTGAAATAGTTATCTTTAATACTGTAAATAGATGGGAAAGTGTGGCGATTCTACTTGAGTGTCTGTAAATATTGAATTAATGTATTCTTTTGATACAGCGTAGTGACACTGTATAGGTTGTGTATTTTGATTATGTGTCATAAAGAATTTAATCGAATCGGGTATTTCAACTGTACGGAGACGGTTTTCGTCTTGTGTTGGAGTCGTTCGTGAGCGACTTAGTAAATCTGGAAGTGAAAAGTTTTTTTGCCTTCCATCCAAACTATGAGTAAGTTCGGAAATTTCATTAGAATTAATTGATATTTGTAAACTCTTGGTTTATTCAATTGTGTGAATAAGAATAAAATTGGTTTATGGTCAGTGTATAATATTATTGGGTGTTTAGATCCTTGGATGAGGAATTCGTATTCTGAACGTTCATAGATGATAGCTGAACATTCCCGAAGAATGGTGGAAAGTCTAAGTTCTGTGGTTGGAAATACACGCGAGTTTGAAGATACTAATTCCATTTTTTCCAAATTGATTTTTTTGGAGTAGTGGAGCTCCAATGTCATAGTTAGAGGCATCGCAGAGGATATAAAAGGGTTTTTCAGAATCAGGAATTGCGAGGCGGAGTGTTCCGTCCGTAAGTTCTTTTTTCACTCAATCAAATGTTGTAATTCGGGAGTTCATTTAAAATCTGTTGTATCTCGGAGTTGGAGATGAAAGGGTCGGAGAATGACTTGTAGGTTGTATATTTATTTTGAAATAAAAGTGAGAAATCCTACATAATTTTGAGTTTTTTTTGATATTTGGGGTGTTGTAGTTTTAAAAATCCGTCTATTTTTGATTTGAGTGGATGTATGTGGTTATTTCGAGTTTGGTGTCCTAAAAATTGAACTGAGTCTAAGAATAAGAAAGATTTATCTAGAGCGGCTTTGAGAATTTCATTCTCTAGAATAATGTGGCATTGAGTAAGTGTTTGTAACATTGTGTCTGTTGTTGTATCTTGGTTGAAAACATCATCAAAATAAGTAATTATTTTGTTTTTTTTTCTTATTAGTGGTTTAAAAATACTGCTCATAAAGGATGGGAAAGCTGCTGGGCCAAAAAAAAAAATACCATAGAATAGGCGTTTAAAGCAATACTGTTGTCCAGCAATCAGAAAGTTCGTGAGTATGTGTGACGATTTATCAAGTGGCATTTGGTTGTATGCGCTATTCATATCAATTATAGAGAAAATTGGTCCCTTAATCCGCGTTCAAATAATTTGAATTGGTTCTATGGGCCAACTACATTTTCTTTCGTCAATCATTGTGTTTATCTGACTAGCGTCTAGGACAAGTTTCAGTGATTCTCCTTTTTAAGGTTTATTACTGGGTTAATAAATGTGTTTTCGGTAGTTAAAGAGTCTGTATTTATGGGTGCTATGATGTCAAAATGTGTTAATGTGTCGAGTAAGGGTTGTACTCTATCTTGTAATTGGAGAAGAATACGAGTACCTCATTGCTTTTTAAAAATAGCTGTTGATTTTAGGGGAAGGTTTAATTCTACCTTAATTTTTCCAACATCGAATTTGGTGGTTGCATAACATTTTTTAAATTGTCTGAGAAGTTGTGCTAATTTTTCAAACTGTGTTTGTGTTTTTTTTGTGTGTTCAAAATTAAAAATGATGAGAATTTTTTTTATCTGTTTCAGTGAATTTTGAGACATCAAAAGGTATGGCGAATTTTTTCTGTTGTGATTTATATTCGCGTACTTGTTGTTTACTAAGATTTTAGCAATAGAATTTTTCAAGTGTTTCTGACTTACCTTGGGTGAGGTAATTCAAAATATAAGCATTCATGAAATCTGTGAGTTCATTTATGCGATATTTTGTGGTTTGATAGTCGTTAAGTGAAACATCTTGTTGTGCATTTCCAATTATTCTTTTTACGAGTGTTAGTGGAGGATTCAAAGGTTTTTGTATAATATTTTGGATGAATGACTGATAGGGATATTCGAGATTATTTTTATCCAATATAGAGAAAAACATATTTTTGCGGAGTGGTATGAGTGAAAAGTCAGATACATAAAGAATAGTACTACTCCCATTTTTATTCTTACATTCATATGCAGTTAAAGAATAAGTTAAAATTAGGTGTTCAGAGGGTGTAAAATATATTGAATGATCTCCAATTACTCGAAATAATCGTGAATAATACGGGGTGGTTTAGATGATGAATCGTAAAATTTAAGTGATTTTATGTCTTTATTATGTTTGATCTCAATTGTATGAGATAAACCTTTCATTGAATCTACGTATTTTTCTAGGAAATGTGTGCCTAGAATATTAAATTTGGTGTTTGATACATGAAAAGTGAGTGTTAATGAAGTGTTTTCGAGAGTTCGACTCTCAGTTACATCTGGGTATAGTGTAAGTTTTTTTTGTACCGTTTGACTGTTATTTAGAATTATTTGCTGCTGAGAGAACAAATGTTGATGCCTTTAGCTGTAGTTTGTGGTATTCTTTGATTTTATCCCAGTGTCAGTATTTAATATATTAGGTGTTGCACCATAATCTAGCAGAAAATCTATTTCTAGATGCGGTGGGAAGATTGTTTTCTTATGATAAGGTGTTTGTTGTGTAAAAAGTGTTATTGGAAGTACCCATATACTGTTTTTTACTAGAGGTATAAAGAATGTATTCTTCTGTGAGAGTGTTACATTCCTCTTAGCAGTTGAAATATTCATCTTGGGTATCTTGATTTAGTTCTAAATGTGAATCCTTAAATTGTTGTTCGAGGAGTGTTGCCTCGGAGACAAGTGGTGTGTCTGTATTTTCAGTGTTTGAGGTAGTTTTGTCTGATTGTTCTTGATCTAGCAATGAATTAGTGTAATTCCTGACATTACGAAGTCGATTTCTTGAAAACGGTCGTCGTGAGCGATTTCCGTCCCAATTATAGTGAGGTGATTGTGGTTTAGAATTATATTGAGAAATTGTTTGGAGATTTGTTTTGGGTATGGTGAACCGTTTCAACTCGGTGGTTTAAAATTGCTGTTCCCATAATAGGGTTTTGAGTTATTTTGCGAGAATTTATTTGCGAGAATTGCTGCGAGAGCGATGTGAAAATGGTAGTGGATTACTTGTCATATTATTCGATGTGACTTGTCTGTTGGGAAGATTTTGATTACCTTTAATTGCTTGATTGAAGGTTTGTTTTAGGAAATTAGGTTTATCAATTGGTTTTATATATCGCTTCTCAGGGCACGTAGAAATATTATGTCCTGAGCGTGAGCACTTTTTTCGCAAAATTTTAGGAAGAGTGGTTTTCCTTTAAAGTTAGGATCATTTGAGTACTTGTGTCGTACTACATTCATTCCATGAGCAAAATCTTGTTCCATTTTGTGTATATCATCTACTGTGAGGTTATCTATCTCAAGGGGGAGAATATTAATTGAGAGTGAAAGAGGGAAATTTGTATTTGATTTGTGTCGATCAATATGTGTTCTTGTAATATCTTCTTGGTGTATTTTTTCGACAAGTTGTGCAAATGGAAGTTGTGGTTCCAGTGCGGTTGATTTGTGATTTTAAGTGCTATTCTAGCTAGTTGTCGATCGAGTGCTTTCACGAGTGTGTCATTCATTTTTGCATTTTGCATATCCGGGGCATTGTTAACATATGCTTTTCGATTCATTTGTTCTAATCTAAGTGCTAGCGTTTTAATTTGTTCTCCAGAAGCACTTGTTTAGCTTTCTAGCAATGATTGTGTTTGCGATTGTTGGTTATCAAATGTTTTTTGAAATTCACGGCAAAACGCTGGCCAATTCTTTTTAATATCTAGTGGAAAATGTGAATATCATTGTTGTGCTGGTCCTATTAGGGCCGTTTGGATCATGGCAATTCGTTTCAAGATCCAGGTTTCATGAAATGGTGAATCATTCTGCTCTGGTCCTGCTGTCATTGCCATATTTGCTGTGATAGCATTTAAAAAATTTTCTGTTGTATAGTTGGGATCAGTACCATCAAACGGACATAAAGACTGTTGAATTGGCTCTGAGCCGCCTAGATACATCACTTGTGTGTTTCTACGGACAACAGGTGATGGCGTTTGTATAGACGCCGCTTGTAAATGATAGGGAGTCGGTGCGTTTGTATTTTGTTGTGTACTTTGTGAATTTAGTTGTTTAACAAAATTTACTAATTGTTGTGGAGTGATTTGAATATTTTCATTAGTCCCCTGTGTAGGTTGGGTTGAGTTATTAAGAATAATGGGTTCAGTATTAAAGTGTACTGAATTGAATTCTGTCTGTGTAGACGTGGTAAAGGTGTGTTTACATTCGGTAATATTGGCGTAGTTGTATTTAATGAATCTGAATTTTGTGTCAGTTCAGTCGAGTTCACAGGTTGTCTGTGTTGGTGATTTTGGTAAATTTGTGTGCTATCAGTGGTATTAGCAGTAGAATTATTATTATTGTTATTATTGTTGTTTTGGTTATTATTTTGATCATTGTCTCCAAGATCAATTAATGTGTTTACCGTGTGTGATGAAAAGAGTGTTCCATCATCTAACAATGATGAATTGAAGTCTGTTTCAGTAGTTTCATGCATACGGTTTTCCGATTGTTGAGAATGGATTATTGTATCCATATTTTCAATGGGTGAAACTTCTAGAGAAGTATTTGTGTTTTCTGGAATATTTGTAAAAGCAATGGGTTGTGTTTCCGCGTTATAGTTTCTAATTTCTATAATACGGTGGTTAATAGATAGTTTTTGAATGGTTTCGGATGGTATTTCCGGAATGTTTGTAAAATTTTGTGGAAACGAGTTTGAGTCATATATATAATGAAGTGTTTCTGGTAATTTGGTTATTATTCGTGGATAAGTTTCTGCTATCGGTTTTGTGGCTGGAAAGATGTGTCTTAACAGACTGTTCCAAAATATATGTATATACCAAGACAGGTGTGTGAGAGAATCAAAAATCTTCTCTTCGTTTAAATCTGCATCTGTAACAGAGCTTTTATATATATATATATATATATATATATATATATATATATATTTTTAGAAGGTGAGTTAATCCTTCCATTTCCTGTCGAGCAATTTTGTGTACGCTTTTTTTTCGAGAGTGTGAAGCATTGGCATTAAGTGTAGGTCCAAGGCGTTTAAAAAATTTGAAAGAAGATTTTCTAAATATCCCTTCTCTATCCGAGGGTTGTATTACAGAACATATTCCGTTAAAGAATTCAAATAGTGTGTCTGATAGATAAAGGGTGAAATAGAGTATCGTATATTAACGAGATATAATTGTTTGCGAGTGGATCACAAATGAGAAGAACTGAACCTTTCTTGAGTTGAGTTCCGTAAATTTCAACTAAATATGAAAGAAAAGCGGTTCGTGAAACCTGTGATGCCTTTTTTGGTAAAGAGAGGTGAGGTTGTTGTTCTATTGCAAAATAGTGAAATTTGAGCTGTTTTGCTGTATTTAAGAGTAAATTTAACTCATCTTGGTGTTGATAGTGTTTAACTTCAAATTGTAGAATCTCGCGTATTAGACGCTTGTTCTGTTGTGTAAGAACAGCTAGTTGTAATTCGTCCGAGTGTGTCGGTACGTGGGAAGAAGGTTGATCAAGGTGATGATCAATTTATGTTTTTTCTTTTGTTTAATTATTAGTAGTGTTTGTTTTGTTGGGGTTGTGATCCCCTTTTTCTTAAATTTTAAGTAGATAAAGAGTAAAAAGCTATGTAATCTAGTTCTAAGTTTCTTTCTCAAGAGAGAAAGGGGTGTTTTGTGTGAGTTCTTTTTACGGTTAGAGTTTGTTAACTCACTCGTAGCACCAGTTAAGGCAGACCCAACATGGGCTCCTTTTGCAGCCTCAAAGTATAATAAGCTAGGACTACTTATTTCTGCGCGCTAAGAAGACTTACCTATATCTCTAAGACTAACCGACTTTACAAAACACTGAGAGTAAACTTCTATTATTACGGCGGTTCAGAAGTATAGCACCGGAGTCAATGGTATACACATGATGTATCTAACTAAAAGACTGACTACAGTTAGTTCAGTTCTCTCTATACAAAAGAGAATAGTGTCTTCTCAGTCTATGATTGGTTGAAGGTGCACATTCAGTCTTTCCACTGCTATAATGCGTTATATCACTACTGAGTGTGGAGGGGGGGGGATGGGGCTGTGATGGGTATGATTGGAATAACCCCTAATAGTTGATGTTAAAGTTGAAACTGGTCGCAGCAGAAACCTAATTTTGCTATTTACTAAAGAGAACTGGTAATGTGCTTTCGGACACAATGTTGCAAAAGTTTTAGGATAATAAGCGAAAAGTTAATTTGTTCATGTTCATTTCATGTTTCGTTTAGAACACTTAAAGTTGCTATTTTAAACTCCACTTGACGATATAACGTACTCAAGTGTCTTTAGAAATTGTCTTTATAAGAGAATGAGTTAATAACATATTTTATTAGGAAACACTTGAGTTTTTTACAGCGTCAAGTGGATCCCGAAGTACCCTGTTTAAGTGTGTTAATTAGTATTGGCCTAATGTCAACAAAACTTCAGTTTAAAATTTGGCCTAATATTTTTTAAATGAGAATTGGCTTAATCTAGTTTTCAACTAAAATCCGGTCACGGACTCCAAACCGTCAAATCGGAAACAAGGAGCGGAAGCTGAAAATTTTACAGTTATCCATGATTCTACCCAAAAACTATTGGATTAAAAACAACCCCCTGGTACAAGATTTGGTTGGCCAATTATTTTACACTATCTTGAAGGTTTGCTCGCCTACAGAAAGATTGTAGTAGGATGTTTTTGAAAAAGCGGATCTATTCTGTTTTGCCCCCCCCGCTTAGTGAGCACAAATTTTTTATGACCCCCAGGCGCATGTGCTATTTTCTTACATAGTAACGTGCTATATAATAATATATAATTTGTAACTGGGGGTCATAAAAACACTGGGAGGGGGGGGGGGGCGAAACAGAAACAGAATAGATCCGAAAAAGCTATGAAATAAATCAAAAACTGCCATCTCCGAGAGTTTACAAAAGACAGTTTGAAATTCAAATTCAGGCGACAACCTCAAATGAAATTGCAATTAAAATTGGGTGGGCTGAAGTAGCATCTCTTCCATAGAAAAAGGGTAACAAGCGAAATTTATATAAACATTCAAAAAATAATTCTTCCTGTTTTATGAAAAAGTGAGTTTTTTTTTAAAAGAAATCTAATAACCGCTTTCAAGCAACAAAGTGAATGGAACAAGATCCCATAAATTAGTACCCCTAGAGAAAAAAATGGCTTTAATTTTTAAAGCTCGTCTACTATCATCTTGTTCCTATTTATAAACCGAATAGACAAATAAGCGTTTAAAGGTAGGGTTGTCAGCCAGTCTTGTTTATTACGAGCAAAAGAAAAAAAACGTATCAGCTTCTTCAAATTCTTGGAGAACGAAGAAGTTTAAACATTCAAAAAAGTTTCAATAATTTTTGATTTGAACTACTTTTCTATGGCAATTGAACTGATTGCCACCTAACGGATATACTAGTGAACAAACTTTACAGGCAAAACTTAGAGATGGAAAAATTAATTACACTTTTTGACCAGACGTTTAAATATTGATTCAAATTTGTGATTTTTATTGTCGAGACCCCGTGGGAGTTTTTTGTCTGAATTCGCGCGAGCAGAAACATGGAATTTTTTTGAACAAATACGCCATAAGAAATAATTTTTTTCAATTCTTTTTTACTCAAATGCTCTTAATTTTCAGTTCAGAATCTTTTTGTCTAAATACACCAAAAATGTATTTTTGATTTAATCGATTATTCTGTTAAAACGCTAGTTTATCGTAATTCATTTTGCATTCAAAAACTGATACTTCTGGAAATTATGGGGGTAAAAACTGAGTTAAAAGTTTTAAAAACTTTTTTATAAAGAATTAGCTTTAGATTTTTCTCACTTGGCGTTTTTTGACGCATAAAGATTTTTCGAAAAAATGAGCAATAAATAAGCGAATTTTGAATCAAATCTTTTTTGAGTCAAATCCTATATTATGAGGGTTCCTAAAACTTTTGGGTCCAAACACACCAGAATTTTTTAGCCATTTTTTAAAGAAACGAGTTCATCTTAATTGATTTTGCATTCAACAGTCGAAACTTTCTGAAATTAGGGGAAACGATTTTAGTGATCTTAAATGCAGCCCAAATTTCGCAAAAGCAAAAATTGTAGCAGGCATATTGAGATCTTGATTGGGTTGCCGATCAGATCTTTTGCAATACTGAATACATAAATAATATAAAATAAAAAAGTATGTGTCGCTTAAAAAAGACTCTAGTTTCCGGTTTGTTTTTAGCGGGGATACTTTATTTCCAACAAGCCTCAATTGCAGTGCTTCAATGATTTCGAAAGGGCTCCGATAAATCTCAAATGGCCTGAACAATAAAGGCAAAATTGTTAAGATGGAGGCCGCCCAAAAATAATGGACAAGGTGTTTGCAGTGCGATTAATCCTTAACCGAAATTGACCCTCATACAACGAAGCTAGAAACACTTAAGTACATAAATATAGTACTATTTGGTGTAAATTTATCTTTGTTGTTTGAAATTTTATCAATATCAGAAGCAACAGGCAGTAGATGCGTTTTAAATGCATGAAAAGCTCTTTGATTGTTGAATAAAACAAGGCGGCTCGGTAATGTGCGATGGCACATAAGGTTCCGACCCCGCCCATCCACAATTTTGGCATAATTGTCTACCAAATGAGGAACAGATAGAAAAACCCAAAAATGTTTTTTTGCGAATCCCAAAACAGCCCAAGTCTTTTCCAAAAAATTCTGTATGAAGGATAAGATAGCCTCCAAAGCAACTAACTCAGTGGAGTAAACATTGATGCATTAGATTGCTGTAATATGTCAATATTAAGAAAGCGAGTCAAGACGAACAGCAAAATCAAACAACAACAACAACAAACATTAATTACATCAAAAAATTTATGTCCCTCTTAAAAACTAAATTTAATAACAAAGTCAACATACCGTCAGATAAACCTAAAACTATACAAAAATAACTTATAAATCACCAGAAAACATATGCGACCAGTCCATAAAAAGGTTTGGTAACAATTATACAAAAAAGAACAAAAACAGTAAAGTAAAAAATTAACTTATTTTCTTGAAACAGTTAACTTCAAAGTAATAAATACATTTAGGAATCAATTAATATTACCACAAATTTACGATTACCACTGCTTCTATAGATGGGCATTAGGACCTGTCCTTATTCATTTTTTAAAGCGGCTGAAAGAACAACAAAAAAAACAAACAAAGTTTCAATTGAAACTTGCCAGAAAACGCTGTCAAAACCGTCAAGCCATATTTTGGCCCTCAAAATATATTTGACTGTGCCTTCTTCAAACAGCTATAGTGTAGTACGTGGCCATTCATTAGTAAGACTAGGTAATAAGTAGACAAAAAAGCGAAGTGCTAAATTATTTAATAAAGCCATCAGCTATCTAATAATATCAGAATATCGGTTCTTCGATTCTTCCATGAAAAGCCAATGAAAGCTTTTATTATACAGGAAATTTCATACGACCGAAACGACAAAGTATAAATGACAGTTAGACAAAATTTAAAAAATTCAATTGATTTCTTCAAGAAAGAGGCGTCGAGGCCGTTGAAACGATGATCTATATCTTTTACGATTTCAACATGTGCTTTATTCTGAACGCTAATAATGTGACATGAGAACTGTGATAATGTGATAATGTGACAAAATTAGAAAACGTGAAAAACTGGCAAATATCAAAACAAACAAAAATCAGAAGTCTTGTATTATCAAAGCCGGAAAACAATAACTTCAGGCTTAAAACTGCAACCGAGAATAAATGTTAAATCAATAGAAAGACGAAGCATTTTTTCTTTGCTGAAACTAAGCTGGAAGTTGAAAAAATTAAGAAAAAATTAGAGGAAAAGTTAATTAAGCCATTATTTATTGAAAAGTCAATTAATTTTTAAAAAAAGAAACGACCATAAACTTTCAAGTAAAAAGCTAAATGCATTAGCTTCGAGCTGCTTAGTAAGCAAATTGGTTGGACCTACCCCTCCTGAGCTTTGATTTGATATGGTCTGTTCTTTATTATTAAAAAATGTTTTTTTTCTTAAAAAAAGACCGACTGATTTCAACCCGACTCTGAAGTAGAAATAGCCCCCCTCTGAGTCTACAAAGATTGTATGAGTGTTGTGTGGGGGTGTACTGTCGGCAAATTTAATCAAAGTAGAATAAAATAGCTTATTTCGTGCTGTTTTTGATGAAAAAGGCTAAATTTTGAAATGTTTATCCAGATTTTTTGACCAAAAAAATTAAATCAAAACAATCAACAATGCTTGTTCGTCTTCAAAAATAAAATCAACGACACTATTCTTAAAAATTATAACAAATTTTAGCAAAATTGACGAAAATTTAGGCAAAAATTCCGGAAAATGTGAAGAAAAACAACGTGAATTCACTCTACTTTTCTCAGAAGTTTAAACCTCGATAACTCCCTGTAGAAAACGAAAATTAAAAAAATCTTTGTAATTCCATATTCTTCGCTGGACGAGCTTTCTAATGATACCAGCCTCAACTCAATACGATGAATATATCGATCGGCGAAAATTCACGGAACAAAGAAAACCCATTTGAGTATATAGTTCCTCCCACCTCAAGAGGGTCGGAACAAATATCGCACAAAAAACCGAACTTATATGCACCGAACTTTGCTTTGTGTTAGACTGCAAATGGAAAGCCTATGACTTCTTTTAAATTGATTGAATTCTATAGCAGCACTTTCTTAATAGCACTTCTATTAAATAATTAATGAATAATGATTTGACGCTTATAGATTCATATACTAGAAATTACGGCTATACTAGCAATTAATTTGAAAATTGTTGGAATCATTTTTGTTGCCCATCATCGTTGTTGCCTATCGTTTTTTTCGAGAAATCAAAAATTTAAATTATTGCAATTTAGTTTTTAAGAGGTTTTAGAAAACAGAAATTTTGCATCTGGCCGCAAAATAAACTGACCGACCGAAAAAAGGTTCAACAAGCAAAATTTCAAAGGTTCTTCAATGTAATAGAATTTTTTGTGACTTTGAGCACACTAACGGTTTTCAAGACTGTCAAAATTGGAGCACATTCCTTGATAACATAGAGAGCTCAACTATTATGTTTTCACTGTAAAAAACATTTTTCTGCATCTTTGTAATGAGAAAATGTAATAACTTTTTCTTGGTGAACTTTCTAAAAAAACTATAAAAAAATTTGCTGCAAATTTGGTAACCCAGCTTATTCTAATTACGTGCTTAAAACTGGAAGGAAGATACTGGAAAGAATGGAAATAATAATGAAGATCACTTTTGAACTAAAAGACAACTGAGGTCTCTACTTTTTGTACAATTTCTGCTAAAAATTCTATTTTCCAGGGTTGTTATTTGAACTGATAGCTTTGCCTGAATTGAGTAGCAAATATACTAACATCAACCTGAACAAAGTAAAGGAAAACTCAAAAAGTCTCAAATAAGACATTTAAATTTAATTTTGAGCGGCTAAAAATCTGACTTACAACTTGAACAATGAATTTCAAGAAGCAAACAAGGCGGCTCGGTAATGTGCGATGGCACATAAGGTTCCGACCCCGCCCATCCACAATTTTGGCATAATTGTCTACCAAATGAGGAACAGATAGAAAAACCCAAAAAATATTTTTTGCGAATCCCAAAAAAGTCCAAGTCTTTTTCAAAAAATTCTGTATGAACGATAAGATAGCCTCCAAAGCAAATAACTCAGTGGAGTAACAATTGATGCATTAGATCGCTGTAATATGTCAATATTAAGAAAGCGAGTCAAGACGAACAGCAAAATCAAACAACAACAACAACAAACATTAATTACATCAAAAAATTTATGTCCCTCTTAAAAACTAAATTTAATAAAAAAGTCAACATACCGTCAGATAAACCTAAAACTAAGCAAAAATAACTTATAAATCACCAGAAAACATATGCGACCAGTCCATAAAAAGGTTTGGTAACAATTATACAAAAAAGAACAAAAACAGTAAAGTAAAAAAATTAACTTAATTTTTTGAAACAGTTAACTACAAAGTAATAAATACCATTATGAATCAATTATTATTTCCACAAATTAACGATTATCACTGTTTCTATAGAAGGGCATTAGGACCTGTCCTTATTCATTTTTAAAGCGGCTAAAAAGAACAACAAAAAAACAAACAAAATTTCAATTGAAACTTGCCAGAAAACGCTGTCAAAACCGTCAAGCCATATTTTGGCCCTCAAAATATATTCGATTGCGCCTTCTTCAAACAGCTATAATGTATTACGTGGCCATTCATTAGTAAGACTAAATAACAAGTAGACAAAAAAGCGAAGTGCTAAAGTAATACTTTTAATTTTTTTCGAAACAAAATTACATTCAATGTCATGAAAGGCATTAATTACAAAAAGAACTATTTAAATATGGTCGTTTGTTCATAATAAGGAAGCCCTCGAGACCAGCAATTATTCAGAATATTTCTTGCATCTACAAAAAGAACGTCAAATATGACAAAAATCAAATTAATTTCCTTTTTCGTGAAAAACCGGTGTCGAAACCAGTAAGGTCATATCAAATTTTTTAAAAAAAGATTTTGGGACACCAATCCCTTTTATTCCCTTGACACGCATAATGTCATATTTGACCTGTAATTAACTATCGAGATTAGGTAACAAAAAGAAACATAAAAAGAGCAAAAATGCGAAATTAAAAAGTTTTTTTTTTAATTTTGGAAAACGATTGTTTTCAAAGTCATGAAAGCCATCAGCAATCTACTAAAATCAGAATATCGGTTCTTCTATTTTTCCATGAAAAGCCAATGAAAGCTATCACTATACAGGAAATTTCATACGACCTAAACGACAAAGTATAAATGACAGTTAGACAAAATTTAAAAAATTCAATTGATTTCTTCAAGAAAGAGGCGTCGAGGCCGTTGAAACGATGATCTATATCTTTTACGATTTTAACATGTGCTTTATTCTGAACGCTAATAATGTGACATGAGAACTGTGATAATGTGATAATGTGACAAAATTAGAAAACGTGAAAAACTGGCAAATATCAAAACAAACAAAAATCAGAAATCTTGTATTATCAAAGCCGGAAAACAATAACTTCAGGCTTAAAACTGCAACCGAGAATAAATGTTAAATCAATAGAAAGACGAAGCATTTTTTCTTTGCTGAAACTAAGCTGGAAGTTGAAAAAATTAAGAAAAAATTAGAGGAAAAGTTAATTAAGCCATTATTTATTGAAAAGTCAATTAATTTTTAAAAAAAGAAACGACCATAAACTTTCAAGTAAAAAGCTAAATGCATTAGCTTCGAGCTGCTTAGTAAGCAAATTGGTTGGACCTACCACTCCTGAGCTTTGAATTGATATGGTCTGTTCTTTATTATTAAAAAATGTTTTTTTTTTTCTTAAAAAAAGACCGACTGATTTCAACCCGACTCTGAAGTAGAAATAGCCCCCCTCTGAGTCTACAAAGATTGTATGAGTGTTGTGTGGGGGTGTATTGTCAGCAAATTTAATCAAAGTAGAATAAAATAGCTTATTTCGTGCTGTTTTTGATGAAAAAGGCTAAATTTTGAAATGTTTATCCAGATTTTTTGACCAAAAAAATTAAATCAAAACAATCAACAATGCTTGTTCGTCTTCAAAAATAAAATCAACGACACTATTCTTAAAAATTATAACAAATTTTAGCAAAATTGACGAAAATTTAGGCAAAAATTCTGGAAAATGTGAATAAAAACAACGTGAATTCACTCTACTTTTCTCAGAAGTTTAAACCTCGATAACTCCCTGCAGAAAACGAAAATTAAAAAAATCTTTGTAAAAACATATTCTACGCTGGACGAGCTTTCTAATTATACCATCCTCAACTCTCTACGATGAATATATCGATCGGCGAAAATTCACGGAACAAAAAAAACCCCATTTGAGTATATAGTTCCTCCCCCCTCAAGAGGGTCGGAACAATAAACTGGTTTGCAACGGGAGTAATTTTTGTGTGATGCTTGAAGGACCAAACACGAATCATATAAGTGACTTCTCCATGTTAATTGAACTGGGCGCCAACCAAAAGATATATTAATGAACACAACTTCCAGGAAAACTTTTGAGGTGAAAAAAAATGATTTCATCTGATGGGAAACTCAAAATTTGAGTTCACATTTTTCATCATATTTAAGATGAAAAAGATTTCTCTCGAACTTGGCATGAGTAGATAGATATTTGGAAAAAAAAGCAATAATATATAATTATATTTTGCGTCAATTCGTTTCTGAGTCAAACACTTCTATTTGACTCCTTTTGCATCTCGTCTCGCCTGTCCATATATAAGTTGACGAAAGTGTTTAACAATAAAAATTGGCTTGGTAAAATCAATTGCCAAATTAAAATTGCAAACTGAGAAATTAATTTCAATTGCTCATCTGTGTAATTTCAGTTTTCGTGCGTTTGAGGACGCCAAGTAGATTGAAACTTAGAACAAAAGGTCAGATATTACACATATTTCTTTCTCATTTTTTTCGCTTGAGTTTAAATATAAATTTTACTTTAGGAAAGCTGCATTTCTACGTCGATTATTTATTTGTCGCAAATAGTGTTAACCTCAGTTCTTTTCTGGAGAAAAAATTTTATTTGCATCCTTTATGTACGACAAATTATAGTACTTTTTTATTTGATGGCTGTTGATTTTGTGTAAAAATTCGAGAAACAAATTTCCTGCAATTGTGTTAACAAAGATCACTTTCAACAGAAGCTTAAAATTGGAAAAATACGAAAGACAACTTTGAACTAAACAAATTGGTCTGTTAACCTTCTGTACATTTTCTGCTGGAAATTTTGTTCTTCCCTTGTTGCTTAAACTAATACACTTGCCGCTATTGAGTAGGACAAAATATTCATGCCAACCTGAAACATGTTCAAAAACACTCGAAGAACACATTAAAAATGAAAAACGAAAAGATGATTTTTTATAACCAACTCACACGACGAAATTGAAGTTGTAAATGAACTGGTTTACAACGATAACAGTTTTTTGAGTGATGCTTTTTGGATAAGCGGAAATCCTATAGACCAAGTTTGATATGAAGTTAATACCAGGTATCATATATTACTTTGTATGGAATCAAGGGGGCAATCTGGGTGTGCGGTTATGAAGTTATGAACCTTCACCCGGATGTGCGATTAGAAATAGTGAAACCATTTTCACATCTTTATTACGAGCGCCCCTACTAAATTAAAATACTATATTAAACTAAGGAAGACTACTTTGAACTAGAATACCTTGGTTCTCTTTACTTGCTGTTCAATTTCTGCTGAACATTTTGTTCTTCCCTTCCTTGTGTTGATCAAACTAATAGACTTGCCTCTATTGAGTAGGAAAAATCTTTATGGCAACCTGAAACAGGTTTAAAAGGACTCTAAGAACACACTTAAAACTAAAAAAGAAAAGATAATTTTTATAGGCGACTACAACGACAAAAGTGAAGTTGTTATTGAACTTTTTTACCACTTTTGAATGATACTTGGTGAATAAGCGGGATATCTTACAATTTTTTTTAAATTTAGGTTGTTACCGGTTGTCATACATCACTTTGTTTGAAATCATGGGGGCAATCAGGGTGTGCAGTTATGAAGTTATGACCCACAACTGGTTGTGTGATAAGAAATAGTGAAACTATCTTTACATTCTCATTACGAGCAACCCCTACCTAATTCAAATACTAAAACAAATTAAGAAAGACACTTTGAACTAGAACATCTGAGGTCTTTTTTTCTGTACAATTTATCCTTAAAAATTTGTTCTTCCCTGTGTTGCTCAAACTTATAGTTTTGCCTTTATTGAGTAGGAAAAGTAATTATGGCATCTTGAAACAGGTTCAAAAGGACCCGAAGAACACACCTAAAATTAAAAATGAGGTGATTTTTTTAATAAGCAATTGAGACGACAAAATTGAAGTTGTGAATGAACTGGTTTACAACAATAATAGTTATTTTGCGTGATACTTGTTGTATAAGCGGGAATTACTATAAATCATTTTTGACTTTGTATAAAGATAAGACATTCGTACAATTGTATAGCAATTTCAAAGTCTCTCTTGAACCAAGTTTTGAAGTCGATCTAACTCATTTTCACTTTCTCATTACGATGGCCCCTATCATGGATATCAAAACAAATTAGCCCGACGGATATCAAAACAAATTAGGAAAAAAAACTTTGCTCTAGATCATCTTAGGTCTTTTTTTCCTGTACAATTTCTCCTCAAAATTTTGCTCTTCCCTCTGTTGCTCAAACTAATAGAATTGCCTCTATTGAGTGGGGAAAAAAATTTTGGCATCCTGAAACAAATTCAAAAAGACCCGATGAATAAACTTAAAATTAAAAATGAGGAGATATTGTTAATATGCAATTTAAACGACAAAATTGAAGTTACAATTGAACTCGTTTACAACGATTATAGGTATTTTGCGTAAGCGCGAACTATTGTTGGATAAGCGCGAAATATTATGAATCATTTTTGACTTTGCGTTGTACCTGAGTATCATTTATTACTCTGTATAAAATCAATTGGACAATCCGGGTTTGCTGTTATGAAATTATGAACTTTCACCCAGTTGTGTGATCAGAAATAAAAAAATCATTTTCATGTCTTCATTATGGGAACCCCTACCTAATTAAAAGACTAAAATAAACTAAGGAAGACCACTCTGATTTAAAATATTTCGCCTCTGTTTATTTTCTGTACAATTCCTGCTGAAGGTTTTGTTCTTCGCATTATTTCTGAAAACAAAAGATTTGCTTCTCTTTAGTAGGAAAAATATTTATGGTAACATGAAACAATTTTAAAAGGACTCGAAGAAATTGAAATGAAAAAATAACTTTCAAAAAGCAATTAAAAAGACAAATATGAGGTTGCAAATGAACTGATTTGCAACGACGTTAGATTTTTGCGTGATACTTGTTGGAAGTGGGAAATCCTACAATATTTTTTTTATTTTAGGTTGTTACCGGGTGTCATGTATTACCCACAACCGGTTGTGTGATATGAACTAGTGAAACTGTTTTCACAATCTCGAGCACCCCCTACCTATTTCAAATCCAAAAACAAATTGAGAAAGACACTTTGAACTAGAACATCTTAAGTCTTTTTTTCTGTACATTTTTTCCCCAAATAATTGTTCTTCCCTGTGTTGCTCAAACTAATAGACTTACCTTTATTGAGTATGAAAAATATTTATGGCATTCTGAAAGAGGTCCAAAAGGACCCGAAGAACACACTTAAAATTAAAAATAAGGTGATAATGTTTTAATAAGCAATTAAAACGACAAAATTGAAGTTGTAAATGAACTGCTTTACAGCGATAATACTTATTTTGCGTGATACTTATTGGATAAGCGGGAAATTCTATAAAACTTTGTGACTTTGTACAAAGATAACCCAATAGTACAGTCATATAGGAATTTCAAAGACTGTCTTGAAATAAATTTTTAAATCGATCGAATTCATTTCCACTTTCTCATTACGAGCGCCCCTACTTAATTCAAATACCAAAACAAATTCAAGAAGACACTGTGAACTAGATCATTTAAGGTCTTTTTTCCTGTACAATTTCTCCTTAAGATTTTGGTCTTCCATGTGTTGCTCAAACTAATAGACTTACCTCTATTGAGTAGGAAAAAAATCAAGGCATCCTGAAACAAGTTCAAAGGGACCCGAAGAACACAATTAAAACAAAAACATGAGCAGATATTTTTTAATATGCAACTAAAGAGATAAAATTGAAGTTGCACCTGAACTGGTTTACAATGATAACAGTAATTTTGAGTGATACTTGTTGGATAAGCGGGAAATCATTTAAACAATTTTTGACTTTGCGTTGTAACTGAGTATCATTTTTTACTCTGTTTAAAATCAAGTGGGCAATCCGGGTGTGCCGTTTTGAAACTATGAATTTTCACCCAGTTTTGTGATCAGAAATAGTGAAACCATTTTCACATCTCCATTATGATCACTTAATCAAAATACTAAAATAAACTAAGGAAGACTACTTTGAACTAGAAAATCTTGCTTCTGTTTATTTTCTGTACGATTTCTGCTGAAGGTTTTGTTCTTCTCATTATTTCTGTAAATAAAAGATTTGCTTCTCTTTAGTAGGAAAAATATTTATGGTAACATGAAACAATTTTAAAAGGACTCGAAGAAATTGAAATGAAAAAATAACTTTCAAAAAGCAATTAAAAAGACAAATACGAGGTTGCAAATGAACTGATTTGCAACGACATTAGATTTTTGCGTGATACTTGTTGGAAGCGGGAAATCCTACAATATTTTTTTTATTTTAGGTTGTTACCGGGTGTCATATATTACCTTGTATGAAATCATGGGGGCAATCAGGGTGTGCCGTTATGAAGTTATGAACCCACAACCGGTTGTGTGATATGAACTAGTGAAACTGTTTTCCCAACCTCGAGCACCCCCTACCTATTTCAAATCCAAAAACAAATTGAGAAAGACACTTTGAACTAGAACATCTTAAGTCTTTTTTTCTGTACATTTTTTCCTCAAATAATTGTTCTTCCCTGTGTTGCTCAAACTAATAGACTTACCTTTATTGAGTATGAAAAATATTTATGACATTCTGAAAGAGGTTCAAAAAGACCCGAAGAACAAACTTAAAATTAAAAATAAGGTGATTATGTTTTAATAAGCAATTAAAACGACAAAATTGAAGTTGTAAATGAACTGGTTTACAGCGATAATATTTATTTTGCGTGATACTTATTGGATAAGCGGGAAATTCTATAAAAACTTTGTGACTTTGTAAAAAGATAACCCACTAGTACAATTATATAGGAATTTCAAAGACTGTCTTGAAATAAATTTTTAAATCGATCGAATTCATTTCCACTTTCTCATTACGAGCACCCCTACTTAATTCAAATACCAAAACAAATTCAAGAAGACACTGTGAACTAGATCATTTAAGGTCTTTTTTTCCTGTACAATTTCTCCTTAAGATTTTGTTATTCCATGTGTTGCTCAAACTAATAGACTTACCTCTATTGAGTAGGAAAAAAATCAAGGCATCCTGAAACAAGTTCAAAGGGACCCGAAGAACACAATTAAAACAAAAACATGAGCAGATATTTTTTAATATGCAACTAAAGAGATAAAATTGAAGTTGCACTTGAACTGGTTTACAATGATAACAGTAATTTTGAGTGATACTTGTTGAATAAGCGAGAAATCATTTAAACAATTTTTGACTTTGCGTTGTAACTGAGTATCATTTTTTACTCTGTTTAAAGTCAAGGGGGCAATCCGGGTGTGCCGTTTTGAAACTATGAATTTCACCCAGTTTTGTGATCAGAAATAGTGAAACCATTTTTACATCTTCATTATGATCACTTAATCAAAATACTAAAATAAACTAAGGAAGAATACTTTGAACTAGAAAATCTTGCTTCTGTTTACTTTCTGTACAATTTCTGCTGAAGGTTTTGTTCTTTTGATTGTTTCTCAAATTAGAAGAATTGCTTCTCTTGAGTAGGAAAAAAATTTATGGTAACCTGAAAGAACTATAAAAGGACTCGAAGAACACATTCAAAATTAAAAAATTGAAAAATAAATTTTAACAAGCTATTAAAAAGACGAATATGAGGTTGTTAATGAATTGATTTACAGCGATAGGTTTTTCGCGTGATACTTGTTGGATGAGCTCAAAATCCTTTAAATCACATATGAATTTGCGTCAGTATCCTCTTTGTATAATATTAAGGGGGTATTCCGGATGTGCGGTTATGAACTAGATAATCTTAGGTCTCTTTACTTGCTGTTCAATTTCTGCTGAGAATTTTGTTCTTCCTTGTGTTGATCAAACTAATGGACTTTTTCCTACCTCTATTGAGTAGGAAAAAAATTTATGGCAACCTGAAACAGGTTTAAAAGGTCTCTAAGAACACGCTTAAATCTAAATATGAAAACGTTTTTTCAAGCAATTACAACGACAAAATTGAGATCGTAAATGAACCGGTTCACCACGATAATTGTTTTGTGAGTGATACTTGTTGGATCAGCGGGATGTCCTATAAATATTTTTTCACCTTGCGTTTTTACCCGGTATCACTTGTTACTCTGTATAAAATCAAGGGGGCAGTTCGGGTGTGCGGTTATGAAAGAACACATTTAAAGTTAAAAATGAAAAGATAATTTTTAATAAGCAATTATAACGAAGAAATTGAGGTTGTAAATGCACTGGTTTACAACGATAATAGTTTTCTGCGTCACACTAGTTGGATAAGCGGGAAATCCTATAATTTCTATTTGACTTTACGTTGTTACCGGGTATCATATACGACTTTTTATGAAATCAAGGGGGCAATCCGGGTGAGCGGTTATGAAGTTATGAACCTTAACCCGGGTGTGCAATGACAAATAGTAAAACTATTTGCACATCGTCATTACGAGCGGCCCCACTTACAGATTTCAACTAATAAATTGCTGATTTTAATACGAAAGCATTTTAAAGTTTTATTATCGATTATTACGTTTTATTATAGAATAGTTTACAATAATCTAGTGTTTACTAATATAAACCAATTAGTACAATCGTTAATTTGTTGCCATATTCCACACTGTAAGGCCCTTTTTACATGTATTAAGATAAGCTGTGCGGAGTTGAAAAGGTAAAATGGACAAAATGGTCGACTTTATTCAGTACAAATGAAAGCACGTTTTCATGATAAATTTATGAAAGTTCATTCGCAGCTATCAAGTATTTTTTTCTACTCAACCTTCCGTCCACAGGCACTGTTCGTATCTTTGTGCAATGGGTTTTATTCGTTTGAAAAGAAACATTTGTGTCCAAAAGCCCTGCTTCCAGTCATAATTTTGCTATTTTCATTCAAAAGTCGGCGTCGAAGTAAATAAATTACTGGCTATAAAAAACGCCTTTCAGTCTTTCTATAATCGAATTTACTGGGCTCATAAAAGCTTTATTGTCTTGGTTTCAATTAAAATTTTAGCTTGAAGTACTATTTACATTTCTCAAGGCCCAACGAAATTGATGTTTCGCTCCAATTCACTCAGAAATTCTATTTTGAATCGAAGAATTACGTCTACCATAAGCGCTTGGGCGGTATTGCCCTCACCTTTTTTTTTCTTGGAAACAAAAGTGGTCAAGAAATTGTTAATTAAAGCTTGACTTCAGACTATTCGTAACATGCTACAGTATATATACATTTGACAACACCGATAAAAGCAGTCAAAAAGCATCACGATTTTAACTATAAATTGCCAGAAATCCAATAACTGCCCGAAATTTAAATCCGAGTTTATTAATCTAAGTTTTGAATTTTTGAAAGACTTAACAAGAAGCAAATGATTTCACCCTACTTAATGTGAAATAATCCCTAGGGTTTTTCTAGGGTCGCTGAAATGGTTTGATTTTCCCCTAGATTTGTGTTTCTTGAATTCCTGTAATTTAGAGAAACGTCAAATTTGAGTCGAATTGTGACAGCTATCTCGCATGGTTGGTGTAAAGAAAATTACCTTTTCTGATATTGCAAAAAACTATTTTGGAGATTTTGAGATATGTTTACGTAAGCTTGTGTGACACAAGTTAATGTTTTTTTTTCAAAAAAATGAACTAGTTTGCAGAAGTTTGTTTTTAAACATGGTGCTAACTATTGCAGTATGTACACTTCTTTGTAACTGGGTAAAATTGAACAATTAAAGGTGGTCATCATCCCCATTTTTGCGATAGCTGTCAGATTTCCTCAATGTGGGGCTGGCCTTGATTACCTATTTACCCAACCCCCTCCCCATCTCTTCATATATTCAGAGAAAATTTGTGGAAATATTTAAGAATGCCAAAAAATTACCTTTTCCCTATTTGCTGTAGCTTCAAACTGGGATCTACTCTGCCCCCCCCCCCCCCGCCACCAATGTTTTCACGCGCCGCAGTTACAAATTATATGTTGTTTTATAGCACGTTACTATGTAGAAAAATAGCACGTGCGCCTAAGGGACGTAAAAGATATCAGACCACTAAGCTGGGGGGGGGGGGGGGGGGGGGCAAAACAGAAGATCCTAAAAGTGTTTTTGGAATCGATGAAATTGACTATTTCATTATTGTCTAATTAACGGCATTCGAGATTTTGATAATCTTTTATCTATGCGGTCTATTGAAGGTAAACATCACAGCCCATATTTCGAGCATGCGCAATATTTTCTTAAATTCGAGTGAACAGGTGTTCTTAACTATCCTTGTAAGATAAGAACTACCCTTACCCTCTCTATTTTGATCGGTCTCTAGCTCTTGTACCAAAAATTAATTGCCACTTTTTCATCAAGCAGACAGTAATGCTATCCTTATGACGTTCCCGTTCCGGTTCGATTAGTTCATCGTTAAGAAGGGGGAGAGGGGTTGATTGAGAGGATTTCAGCAGTTAAACTTGAGTTTGATTCTATATGGGGAATGTAAACAAATCAACAAACAGGATTCAATAGATTAATATGACTGTATAGCAGCCCCGGTATAACCATATTAATCACATCAATAAAATAACAATTTCGAAACCATTTTCTTTGCAAAATTAACAATTTCGCGAATATTTCACGTGTTTATAAAGAAAACGCGGCAACAACAAGACTAGTTTTGGTCACAGAAAAGATTTTTAAAATCGAAAGGTATTCGGATTGTATTGGATCTCAGGCATCTTTAGTTTTTTTTGCATTTCTTTTGGTTTAACTACAGACAAGAAAGATTTCGCATGAAGGCTCCGTTAACTACAGGTCCTATTTACGGGTAGATGAGGCCTAATGATTATAATTTATTTTTTCAGAGACAAGCTCAGGGTTTTTATAGCTTTGACAAAATCTGTTCAACTTTAGTTGAATTTTGTGCTTTGTCTGAATCTGTTGTTCTTTTCGTGGGCTCATCGTATAGTCTTGCTATTAAAATATCCAACTGCCTTCCTTAAGTGGTATAAATGAGCTTGTGTAATGGTTTCAACTGCTTTCTAATGGCTAAAATAATTTTTTATGTATTTTATAAAAAAAATATCAGCCGATATTTGAATTTGCCATTCTTTATTACTTTTCTGTCAATTTATAAATTAGCCTCAGTTAAGGCAGGTTGTATTATGTCTTGAGTAAATCAAATGTTTATATATATAACAATTTTATATTGCAACTTTTGCCTTCATAGCTCTGATACAAAGTTTCCAAAAAGTTTTCATTGTTTTAAGTTATCTGCCTATTTTTGAGGTTATCCTCTGTTGTCGATTCGCTTCACAAAATCTTGCAAAACTTGTCCAATTTTTAGCTAAACTTTTGTCACTTTTTCACATCACATTTTTGACATTTCCCATTGATGTTAAAAGAAGGTTGACGTGAATAACCTTAAAATTTTAATGTTTCTAGTGAATACCTTATGGTTTAACGGCTTCGAGACACATTTTTTGTACCAAATTTTCATCAAATTTTCAATTTTCGCCTTTTTTTGAGATTTACTGTAGTCATATATCACATTCTGCAAAATTACAGTTCTCAAAGACTTCCTATGAAGGCGTGAAACTTTTTAAAAATGATTTTATTTTTTATCTAAGGATTTTTAGGGCATTCAAAGTTACTTGTTTCCAATTAGAACATGGCGTTTTTGAACATGTCTGTTTTCGTCATTTTTTGTCGACTGGTTACCTATTCTCATTACAGACACGTCCCATATCTTTTCTAGCAAAATTCAGGTTGAATTTTTTAATTTATATTTTGAATGATTTTGTTTTGATATTGTTTTCAACCGAACAGACATCGAGTTGAGCTTTGATTGTAAATATTGTTTGTTGTTGTTATTTGACATTAATATTTGTCTGGTCTCGTAGTCTCAATAATGTACATTTACTGTACCTTTTTCAGCTGAGAATTAGTTTCGGTCATTTTTATGTGAAATGCATGGGTTAATTTGCAAACTTCTTTTCCGCACGTTCTAACCATCTGTTGTTTCGTCAATAAAATTTCTGATGGTTATGTAGCAATATGTTTTAAATTTCAAATTTTAAACTGAATTTAAGCCTTTTTTAAAAATGTTGGCCGCTATATTCTAACCAATGGCAGAAACTTTAGTATTTTAAGGACGCCAGTTATGCTTAAAACTGGTAATATAACGAATCAGGAGCTAAAATGCGAGATACAATTGTTGATATCGGATGAGAATTTTCAAACGTAACCATTTAATGTTATTGACTCATTTTTCTCCGAAATTTAACGCAAGCTTTTGATTTCAGGAGGTTGGAACTTTATTGCTCATCAGCAGTTCTCCTTGTTATGAACGGGTCAATTTAGAAATGAAAATACTTGAAATTTTTGATCTTGCAAAGTTTTGATCTAAAATGTTTTTGATTTTTTGAGGCCGTAAATGATTCGGATAAATCATCAGTTGACCGTTTGCGCATACTTTTTTTCGTCTTGGCGAAACTTTTAAACCAAAGTTTGCAGAAGTAAACTCAAATTTTATACAAGTAATTAAGTCAAGCTAACCAGATTATGAAAAAAGCAAGGCAATAAAGGGTTGCAAAGTGTCTTAATTGCCAAAAAATTTTCATATCGACGTATCATCTGTTATGAACAATTATAAACGTTCGTAAAAATTGTTGCAATTATCCGAAGAAAAAAATTTTTAATGAATTTAACATATTTTACTGGATATGGTTTTAAATGCCAGGTCATACCGTGACTAAATTGATAAAACTCAAACAACAGATGAAAGTCTGGTATCGGCCCCCAATCTCAAACAGGAATTGATTTCACTCTGGCCAAGTCTGGCTGACCTCGTTGACCGTGAGAAACATATTTTAAGTGGGTAGTGCGAGATTAGTTTGTTCCAGAGTTCGCCCATGTCTTTACGGAACTTTTCGGCCATGATTGCATACACGAATGGTGACAGTACGAAGTTTAAGTTGAACATCAGTTGAACGTACCTGTAACAAAAACAACCTTGATTTATTTGGATCTTTTCCGTTTATCTGCTTGCCCCCCCCCCCTCCCCCCCCCCCCCCCCAATTGGAGGGGAGGGGGGGGGGGCTTTCTACAGTTTTCCATTAAACCCACCTTCATTAAAGTAATGACACTTGCTCATAACAAGAGGAGTATGGCGTCCTAGGCGTGGGGGTTTCATAAAAATTATAATCGATGTTATTAGTTATAACAATAAATCGTAATTTTAAATTCGAGCAACTTTTAACTTACAGAACCAAAGTTCTATTCCTTTTTGAGGTCAAGTCAACGCAAAAAACAAAGTTCAAAATCAGTCTGAGGTTCATGGTTAAAATGTCCCAGGGAATATTGGAACTTCAGCTAAATTGCCATGATAGAAAATGAT
>NW_027451797.1:0-20000 GCF_964194025.1 Convolutriloba macropyga
AGGCCCAAGGTGGGCTGGGGGCTCCTTTAACAGCCTTAAAATCTAAAGAGCTCGGGCCACTTATTTCTACCCGCGAATTAGGCTTATCTAAATCTCTCAGACAAACCGACTCGGTAAAACACTGAAGGTATATTTCAATTATAACGGTGAATATAAAGAGTAACAACGGGAGTCAGAGATACGCACATCGTGCCACTACTCTATTAGACTGAATATAGTTAGTTGATTTCTCTCTATAGAAAAGAGAATAGTGTCTTCTCAAACTCTGATAGAGCTTTATGGATGGAGGTATACATCTAGTATTTCTACTGCTACATCCATCCGGGGTTAAGAATTTCAAATCCGAATTTGTGAAGTGTAGCAGAAATACGCTGGACGTATCATTCTCGTTGAATGGTGGAGTGAAGAGTTTTGTTCTCTCTGAAGTGGGGTTGTGACTTGTGCCATCGTCTGAAGTTCCTGTCAGTTAACTAGTGACTAGTGTCGTCAGTGAGGGGCTCGTCTGATTGTAGAAC
Organism: Convolutriloba macropyga; assembly: GCF_964194025.1. Classification (NCBI taxonomy): domain Eukaryota; kingdom Metazoa; phylum Xenacoelomorpha; order Acoela; family Convolutidae; genus Convolutriloba; species Convolutriloba macropyga. Next base: position 516 of record NW_027451797.1, read on the forward strand.
AAGTGACGATGCCAGTTACAGGGTGTGCTGGCCAATAACGTCAGTCCTGTTTAGAGTACCCAACTGTTCTTACTGTCATAGAGTAAGAATTGTTTCCAGTTGGAGGGTCGTTTGTAGTCTGTAGTCTCTGTCTGGCTTGTACAAGAAGATTTTTGTTTTTCTTGGTAGAAAGTTTGAACCAGTCGGATTTACCAGCTTACCTTCTGGTGGAAATCCGTCTTTTAGCTACTGTGTGAGCTATTTTCCATATTAAATTTATTAGTTAAATTGAACGTTTACTTAGTGAGTCTCGACTGGGAGGAAGAAAAAAAAAGAGCTGATCCGAATCTCCAATTGTGGCAAAGAAGAGAGGAAAAATTGTATACATAAAATTATATATATATATTTATATTTATACATAAATATAAATATATATATATATATATATATATAAATATATATATATTTATGTATATATATATATATATATATATATATATATATATAAATATATTTATGTGTATTTAAATATATATATATATATATATATATATATATATATATATATATTTTATACTAAGGCAGGCCCAAGGTGGGCTGGGGGGCTCCTTTAACAGCCTTAAAATCTAAAGAGCTAGGGCCACTTATTTCTACCCGCGAATTAGGCTTATCTAAATCTCTCAGACAAAACCGACTCGGTAAAACACTGAAGGTATATTTCAATTATAACGGTGAATATAAAGAGTAACAACGGAGTCAGAGATACGCACATCGTGCAACTACTCTATTAGACTGAATATAGTTAGTTGATTTCTCTCTATAGAAAAGAGAATAGTGTCTTCTCAAACTCTGATAGAGCTTTATTGATGGAGGTATACATTTAGTATTTCTACTGCTACATCCATCCGGGGTTAAGAATTTCAAATCCGAATTTGTGAAGTGTAGCAGAAATACGCTGGACGTATCATTCTCGTTGAATGGTGGAGTGAAGAGTTTTGTTCTCTCTGAAGTGGGGTTGTGACTTGTGCCATCGTCTGAAGTTCCTGTCAGTTAACTAGTGACTAGTGTCGTCAGTGAGGGGCTCGTCTGATTGTAGAACAAGTGACGATGCCAGTTACAGGGTGTGCTGGCCAATAACGTCAGTCCTGTTTAGAGTACCCAACTGTTCTTACTGTCATAGAGTAAGAATTGTTTCCAGTTGGAGGGTCGTTTGTAGTCTGTAGTCTCTGTCTGGCTTGTACAAGAAGATTTTTGTTTTTCTTGGTAGAAAGTTTGAACCAGTCGGATTTACCAGCTTACCTTCTGGTGGAAATCCGTCTTTTAGCTACTGTGTGAGCTATTTTCCATATTAAATTCATTAGTTAAAATGAACGTTTACTTAGTGAATCTCGACTGGGAGGAAGAAAAAAAGAGCTGATCCGAATCTCCAATTGTGGCAAAGAAGAGAGGATAAAATTGTAACATGGACAATGGAAATATAAAAAGCGAAATAGAACGAAAAATAAAGTGAAATAAAAGTTCATGAGTTTTCAGAACAGTGAGTCTGTTAGTTTTGAGGGACTGTGAGCCCGATGTTGTAGGAATGCGGTCTAAGTTCGATATTCGATTTCAAAGTCAGGGGTCCGATTGTCAGTATATTTGAAGAATTCTAAGACTTCCTGATCGCGGGTCAGGCAAGCTGCAAGGACACGGGGAAAAAGGTCGACGTTGCAGCGTGGCTGCAACGCGAGAAGATGGTTGAGGATCTGTGTCTCCTCTGCTGACGGCTCTCGATTGTCCAACTTGTCTTTCATCCAGTCTCTGTAGAGGAGGTTAAAGGTGTGGCCGTACATGCACTTTGTGGCTCCTCCCTCTACACACTGGAGTTACTCGATCGAGGATCGGGTATCTCCAGGGGTTTGTCCTCTGGAAGTGGTGTTAGAAAAATAAATAGTTTAAATAGTTTTGGATAGTGCGCAAAATTTTTACTCTGTTGACCTTGTGTGTTTATTTATTTACATCCACCTGTGTGAGATGCAGAAAACCAAACTGGAGATAGAAGGGGTCGTATTTCTGACAAATACGGTAGGGAGCGACATTTTGGGTGAAGAACGTGTTCAAGTAGTCGTTCTGGTGGTCCGCATGGGCGAAGAAGTACTTGGTTTGATGCCAAACACGTTCCGTGAAGCGGAGTGTATAGGAATGTGGCGACACTCTAGTGGGAGGTCTCTATCTCGATCCTCTTGGACATATTCATTCTCCAATTTTCCAAGGGAGCAGGAACTGGCTTTGGTCTTTAAAGTATGTTGTGGTGGTGTAGACGTGTAATTGATCCACTCGGGAAGACGGACAACGTGGATTGTATCGATGCGGAGAGGATTTGTGAATTAGTGAAAGCCAAAGTTTGGTCCTGGCGTTTTGTGAGTAGTCCCTTGTGTGGGAGCAAAGGTATTTCCTTTACCTCGAGAGGATGAGGGCCCGAAGCCTTGTGGGGGGCTTCAAGTGTGTCGGGCGGCTGACTGTGAACCCTCAATTGGGGAAGAGCGCACTGGGTAGATCTCGTCTGTTATTCTAGGGCCCCTTCTGGGTGAAGGGTCAAGGCACGGATAATTATCCGTTGATGCCGGTCGATCATAGGAGGTGATTGTGGGAAAGATGGCTGTGGTCGGAGAGGTGGAATAGTTGGGCCATACCATGGTGAAGCTACATGTGTTCGTTGTGAAGAGGATGAGGGCATTACTGGTTGTGCATACACCAGTCGTTAGGACAGTGGTCAAGATCCAGGAATCCTTCCAGAGTATGCCCAATTTGGATCAACCGTTTCAGGAGTGGAACGGCCTAATTGTTCCGCTTCTGCTACCTCATCAGCCAAAGAGGAGATACTCGTAGCGTGGTCTGGGGGTTGTGATGTAGGAATCGATATGTGGGTGCTTGGTCCAAATATCGAAGGTGGCTGTGGCACCGGTTGGTCTCCTTGAAGGAGCAGCTCTTGGACCGAGCTTGGTGGTCCAACAGGAGCCGATGGTGAACTCCTCTCACTCTCGATATGTAGGTGGAGTTCACCTGAAAAGGAGGATGAGGTGGCGGGTGAAGGCAGTGGGTTCACCCGCGCATAATTTGCCGTGTCCACAGACTGTGGTTGTGGTGAAGACTGAGCCATCGTGAAGAGGGCTGGTGTTTGCATCTCGCATACTGGTTTTGGTACCGGTGGGGCAGCACCAACGATGAGAGTGGTGAGGGCAACAAGTCCTCAGTCAGGCTTCATGTGTGACTCTACTGGCGATTCATAGCATTCATAAATAAAGGTAGGGAGAGTAGAGGCGCGATGTTTCTTTGAGATATTGTGTTCAGGGTCGGAGAAAATTTTCAAAGTTTCTGTGTAATAGATTCAGTTCAGTTTGAGAATGTGGAGTGCAACTGTCAACGGAGTGATTCCCTCTTTTCTTAGGTGATGGTGGTTTATATTGTGTTGAATCGGATTGTAATAGACGGAAAATAGTTTTTGAAAACACTCCACAAAATCCAGAGGTAATGATCTTAGCCAATGTGATATTGAGGCCAAGTAGGGATTCGAGATTGTATGCGTTAAATCTGCTACAAAATAGTCCGAATAGGCACTGTAAAAAATTAAAAACGGTCATATGATGGCTATTTCTTTTAATACGTACCCAGGGTATCCAAAGATTCCTACGTTGGATTCTCTTAAATAGTTGCCGTTCACTATATCACGCCAATCGAGACGACTGAGGGTAAATTCTTTGCCATTAATGAAGCTTGTTAAAATATTTGTGGTATTCACTTTGTTATTGTGAGGATTGTGCTTGTATTTCCGCTTTTTTGCAAGATCTGGAAAACTTGCAGCTTGTGCTACTTCAAATTTCTCGGCGGCGTTGTCTACTTTTTGGTTAAAATTCAATTTATCGATGGATTTATTCCAACCGTGTTGACTATATATGCCAAGTTGTTGTGCAGTAAAATTTGCGTGGGTGAAGCGGTTTTTAACTTCGTCAGGCGTGAAAGTTCTGACGGGGTTTCTCGCTTTAATTGGGTAAGTCGTTAAACGGTATGAATCATCGCCAACCGCATCTAGTGAGATTTGTTATTCCAGTTTATCCAATTTTTGTGATGCTTTAATAGACCAAGTGAAGGTCTTACGTGTGACCTGGTCTACAAACTATAGTTTTTTGGTAATACGTAGGGATGCGTTCAAAACATTGGTTTTCTAATGCATAAAGAGGTGATGAAACAACATTACATTGAAAGAGTGAAATTATGTTTGAGCTATTAAGTGTAGCGAAAGATTGTCGCTGTCCTGTGATAACATATCCTACGAGTGCAGGTATTTTGTGTTAAAAGAATAAATGCAGTTTGTTTAAGATCGCGATTGCGATCGCAAAGTTTTTTGGAAATAGATAGACTTGTGTGGTCCATTTCTAGTAAAAATCGGGTAACGATATAGTCGAGTTTTGAATCAATCTGTACGTTTGGGTGTACAGCACCAAACCAACTTTATTTCTAAAAAGTTCATATTTCTCGAATTTACGATATACAGGTGTTTCTTGTGGGTTAACATATCCATTACAAATATCTGTTTTAGTATATGGTGTGTTGGAGGGTGCTCCACTAGGGATAGTTACGTGTAGATCTTTAAACTTTGCCTATGCTTTTCCTGTAAAAAAGTTAAAACTTTCGTGATATTGGACAAAAATATCTTATTGTGTAGCATATTGTGTAGCGTAATATGGGCGATCTTCGGATCATTTATTTGGAGGTTTTGTGAGGACCTCCAAACGAGAAAATGCGGATTCATCATGAAGATGTTTTTGGAAACAAGAGTACATTTGTGCATAATGTTTGTCACCAGAATTAGTTTCAATATTTTTGAGTGTTTCAAAAAACCGTTTCTGAAATTTGATCATGCGTGCTAATGAGCGACCAACGTCAAAAACACGACAGTTATTGTTCGGTTCCCAAATGACTGTTGCTTTAAAAGCGTGATTTGGACGACAGTAGCCTCTTTCAAGTTGGCATTCGTTAAGGGTTTTGCCTTCGTAAATGCTCTCTGATTTCACATCAAATTTAAGAGTGATGTTAGTTATTTGATGTGACCAACCTAGTGTACGGATGACATGATATTCCTGTTCAGGGTTTTGTCCTGGACAATTAGCCCAGGGGTTATCCTTTGCATTAGGGATCCGTGTTGGAAAGCGAAGGGTCTATAGAGATCGAGTTCTAAACGGCCTTGTTTGGCTTCGATTTTAGCTTGCCAGCGTGGATCATCGAGTACATCAAATTGTATTATCTGTGGGTGGTAGTTGTGTTTACTGATGAGACCAACGCGTGCAAGTTCTCAACGAGCTTCAATTTCTATGGGATAAAAAGGTCTTTCCACAATGTTAACATACCATTTATGATGATCAAACCTGAAGCCTCTGTTGAGTGAGATTTTGTTACAAAAGCTCCCTTTGTCGCTAAGTTTACCGTGTATGGCGCAGGCGCGTACTTGAAGTGCTCGAATTTCTAAAAAAATATTTGAAATGGGCGGGAAGTATCTGAAACTCTTCGGGTTTGATCTTATATTCGCCAATTTTTTGAGCTTATAATACTGCATATTTCTGATATACTTTGGGGAGCAATCATAGTGTGTGACAATTAGGTTTTGTGCTCCTGATTTAAGTGTGGAAACATTGTGTTTATCGATTTCAATGGGATGTTGTATCAGAAGTGGGTGTGAAATTAATAATTTAAGCAATAAGAAAATTAAATTTGTAATGGACATGCGTAAGAAAGACCAGAGTGATCATTTTAGAAAACAAAATACCCTGCTGTTGTTTTTTTGTATCTGTCCAATTTATAGTGAATTTCTAGGCAGATAAAAGGTGATGGGTTTGTCTTTACCCTAGAAATAGGTGGTGCAGAAGCTTGTGGGTGAAAAATTAGCTTGTCTCGTTCAACGACGATTTCTGCAGAAAATGTAACTTTAGTTTGTTTAAGTAATTCGTGTGCTCGGTGTTTTTTTTACTGGGTTGATCTTATATGATTTAAAAATTTTCTGTTTGGCCCAGTTGTGTTGTTGTTCAACGTTGTTGTTATCTCCGAAAAGGGCGGGAGGGGGAACAAGAAATTTTGGGTCAAGTTTTAGTTGTAGAGTTGGATAAGTTCGATTAGTGTCGTGTTGTATCCCAATACAATGGTGAGAATGTTGGTCTGGGTCTGGTGCAGGTGAGTTTGAACTAAGTGTAAATATAGACTGTGTATCTTGAAAATTGAGTGGCAGTAAAGTTTGAATTGAAGGTGATTAATTGACTATATTTAACGAGTGATTCCAGTGTGCTTGTGAGAGTAAGCGTTCAAAATTAGTTACTGGTCCTTTTGGTGGTTTAAAAAGGTTTTTTTTGCGCTTTGTGATGGAGAAGGTGAAGAAATTTGAGAACTAAGTGGATTAGCTATAGAGGTGTCTGAGAGAAGACTATTATCTTGTGCTTTATCGTATATATATGAAATAGTGTGAATTGGCTGTGGTAATTCAGGACTATTTGTTTTATCTGTTGCAGAATTTTTAGGTTGAGTAGAAAATTGTGTCGTATTTGAATAGTTAATTAGCTTAGGCTGTGGTGCCGGAGCAGGTATAATAGTTGGTGGTTGGAGTGTTGTACTAGCAATGAAGCGTGAGTTTGGCAATAAAGTTTGTGTGCTTATTTGGTGTTGTTGTTGTTGTGCTTGCGTTTGATGTCTCTGCGCTTGAATTTGATAGGTGGATATGGGATTGCTGATTGTGAGGTAAAGTGGGGGGAATGTCGAGTAGGAAGAGGTCAATCTGCAGAGTTGGCAGTATTAATGACTGAGTAGGGGTGTTCTTCGGTTTCTTGTGCTTGTGGTTTTATATTAAAGACTTTAAATCATGACTTTTTGGAGGTGGATTGTTTAGTCGCTTGGCTGTATGAGCAACTAGGTGATTCCGATATGGGGGAGCACTTGGGTTAGTGTTGGGTTGTTGATTAGAGTACGCAAATTTCATGTTAATCTCTGGCCCAAAGTGGGGCAATTATCACAATATAAGGTTTTATAGTCTGTGTAAGCTGGAACAACAATTCTTAAGAGATTTAAATTATGTATACTAACTCGGATTGCTGCAAAGGGTGATACTGATGGTATGACATTGTGTAGATAGATGAGATCTAAAATATCAGCAGAAGACTGTTTACAATTCTGCGATTGCATAATCTTTGCTAACGAATGAAAAGATAATGTGTGGATATACATTTTCACTTTGTGAGCTGTTCTTTTGCGAGTTTCTGGAATTGTTCATCCAACCTAAAGAGTTCTTTAATATATTTAACCTCGTATGATGCTGGGATAGCGTCAAGATTAATAGTATATACAATGTCTGTATAAGGAAGTTCAGATAGTTTAGGTGTCGCTTGAGGTGGAGAGATCGGAAGATATAAAGATTAATGTGCTAGTTATTAAAATATCCAATATAAAAAACACATTCATAACAAGTGTGTGAATACAATATGTGCTCTAATTATAGAAAATATCTTGAAAATGAATTTGTTTGGGTTTGAACTTCTGAATATATCGAAAAGTGACAGCGTATGGTATTCTTTAAATAATACTTCAAGTCTGTTCTGTGAAGTAATTTGCATGCCTGATTTTTGATAGAGATTGCGCTGAACTTTCAGTGCTGTGAGACTGAAAGTGTGAAGTTATGTTGAAGTAGTGGCTTTCGTGAGCATTTCAGTGGATGCTTCTTGGAGCTAGTCCTTTTTGCTGAGGTAGCTGGTTTGAAGGAAAGGCTAAGAAATGTGAGACAGTTTTTGTAGTTTAAAAGAAGAGAAAGTAAAGTCAAGGTTGAGGACTTAGAAATTTTTCTAAAAGAAAATGAGTGTAGGAAAGTGAGAAAAGAGAGGTTGATGGAAAGATTGAAGTTTAGAGAGTGTAGATTGAGTTTGATTCAAAAGGAAAGAGAGAGAGAGAGAGAGAGAGAGAAGAGACAACTAGGTTGTAGGAGAGACGGACTGAAAAATGATTTTAGACGCTACAGCACAACCAGATTAAACCTTTTTCTTCGGGGGAGAAAAAGTTACCGAATCATATCATGGTAAAAAAATGAGATTAGGGAATTGTTTCCAGACCAAGCCGTGGGTCGTTTGTTAAAATCATTTTTAGGTAATATCTTTTTTATTTTTTTTTGTGGGGAATGGCCAGTATTTCCCTTCCTTTCATTTCTTTATGGAGGGGTTTCTGTGGTTCTGCTAAGGTAGCAGGTGAAAAGATACTCCGTTTGCTTTGTTTACTATACTAAAGAGCTTCCATTTTTATCAATAATTTAATTGTGTTAAGGGGGAGAGGGTGAGGTCGGCCGACGTCTAAGACGAGTGTCTCTTGTAATTTATTTCTCGGAGTCACAATCGGGTATTTAAGACAGATTACAAGGTGGTGAGGGGGAGGGTTTCTTAGTGGATGGTATGTTTGGCTTGTCGAGACAAAACGAGACAGATTTTGATTTAGTGATAGTCGGCTTCTTGGTATGAAGTCGTAACAAAGAATTGTCCGAGAAGTGTTTTTCCATTTGTTCTTCAACGAAGAGTTCTTTGGGGTAATATGGTACAATATTGCTTCTATGGCGAGTGATTTTTTTACCAGAGAAATCTTCTAATATATAAATGACTAATGTGGGAGTATCCATTATTTTGTAAGGTCCAATTTTTTGTGTTTGTATCTTTTTTGATATTCCGATTTGTGTAGCTTTATTTACATTTAAAACATAAATGTTTATTTTAAGTGGTTGTGCCGTTCCGAAACGGCAATTTATGAATGTGCGTAAATGTTTAGTTTGGTTTAAATAATTGTGAACTTCATTATAAGCTTCTGAGTGTTTCTTTTCCCGATGTAGAAACCAAAGCGTAAAAAATTCTTTCTATAATTTGTTAAATTGTTGGTGATGACCCAGATGGTCAGTGTGTGTATGTTTGTGAAAAGAATTACAAGGTAAATTAGGCGAAGGTTTACAATTTCCAAAGCTATCTATTGTGGAAGATAGGTTGAACATTATCGGTTTTTTGGCTGTCGGCCGAATACAGGTTCATATAGTGAGAGATTCATATTGGTTCTAACCTGTGAATTGAATTCAAAAGGAAATGTTTTTACTTTTTGCGACCATGTGTCGTATTGCGAATCTAAAAAAAATTGTGCTAAGAAATGTGTTCAATTGGCGATTACTGTTCTCAACAAGTCCATTAGACCATGAAGCGTAAGGCGTTCGTGTCTTAACTTTTACATTATACGTGCGGCAAAAGTGTCCAACTTCTCTGATAATGTATTCATTTGCATTATCAGTTACTAAAATGTAAGGTATGCCAATTTTGACAATCCAGTGGTCAAATAATACAGTGAGTGCATTTGCTGCATCAATTTTGGGGAGAAGGGTGAAGGACAACATAATGTGTGAAAGCGTCTATGATAACATAGACAGAAGAAATTCCATCCGAAGTCGCAGAGATTGGGCCCTTTGTGTCCATTGAAATACGGTGATTGAAGTATGGTGAAACTTCCAAAACTGGCTGTTGTTCGGCCATGAGTAGAATTAGCATGCACTTTCTCGTTTGCCAATTCAAGCAATCTTGTTTAGGTTTTGCTATCCCTGTTTTAATCTTTGGAAAAAAATTTTTTTCTGCTACTGCTGCAATGTTTTTTCACTGCTGGGATGACCTGAAAGATCATAAGACTGTGCAACATAAAATATAGTTAATTGCAGAGAGAGAGAGAGAGAGAGAGAGAGAGCGAGAGAGAGTGGCAAACAGATTTTTGGTGATGTTGATTCTTTTAAGCAATATAAAAGGTTATTATTTCCATTATAATTAGTTCATCGAAACGTCAATAATAGTGAAATAATCCTATTTTGCCCGTATCGTTACTGAAGGAGTGGGGATAGTTTTTATGTTTTTTCCAAAGGAGAAGCTGTCTGATTACTAGATCTTGTTGTTGAGTTTAAGGTAAAGGTGTATCATTTATTTCTATTTGTTCGTTGTAAGAATAATTGGATATTTCTGGGGACTTACTTATGAAGTCATCTAGTGCTTTGAGTGAGAATTCATTAGTATTTATTAACTCTGCATTGTTTGCATTGTGAGGGAATTGTATAAATGGTTCTGTTTCATTAGTTTTGAGGGTGACGTCCGTGTGTTGTACATAAGGATAAATTTCTATTGGTAATTGAGTTTCTTTAAGATGCTTGACTTTGTTTTGTTGTAATTGTTCTAAAGTTTGTGCCTTGGTTTTGATTTCTTGGTACGAAACAAGAAGGTATAGATCATTTTCTATTTGTACTTTAAAACAGTTATCTTTTATTTGTAAGTAGATTGGGAAATTTGGTGACTCTACAGCAGTGTCTGTAGGTACTGAGTTAATATATTCTTTTGATACAGCATAGTGACACTGTATAGGTTGAGCATGTTGATTATGTGTCATGAAAAATTTAAAAGAATCTTGTGTTGTTGTCGAGAGTGAACGACTCAATAAATTCGGAAGTGAAAAGTTTTCCCCTTCTGTCCTCCAGACTTTGTGTGAAAATTGACATTTCATTAGAATTAACTGAAAATTTTATACTGTGTGGTTTGGTTTGTTTTTTTTGTGTGAACAATAAGAGAATTGGTTTGTGGTCCTTATACAAAATAATAGGGTGTTGTGACCATTGGATGAGGAATTCATATTCCGAGAGTGCAAAGACTATTGCTGAGCTTTCGCGAAGAATGGTTGAAAGTCTAAGTTCTGTGTTTGAAAATAGACGGCAATTTGCTGAGACTAATTCTATTTTTCCAAATTGATTTTTTTGAAGATGTGCAGCTCCAATGACGTAGTTAGAGGCGTTGCATAGAATATAAAAAGTTTTTTTTTGAGTTAGGAATTGCAATACGGAGTGTTCCGTCTGTAATTTCCTTTTTTACTCTATCAAATGTTTGTTGTAGTTCTGGAGTCCATTTGAAATCTGTTGTATCCTGGAGTTGGAGATAGAAAGGTCTCAAAATAACTTTTAAGTTAAAAGTATATTTTGAGATAAAGGTGAGAAATCCAACGTAATTTTGTATCTCTTTTTATTTTTCGGTGGTTGTAGTTTTAAAAAGCCATCGATATTGGATTTTAGAGGAAATATGTGTTTATTTTGAATTTGGTGTCCCATTTAACTGAATCGAGAGAAAAGAAAGATTTATCAAGAGCGGTTTTAAAGTGTTCATTTCTTAGATTTTTAAGATATTGTTCAAGTGTTTGTAACATTAAGTCTGTTGTTGTTTCTTGTATATAAACATAATCGAGGTATGTTATAATTTTTTTGTTTTTGCGAATCAGTGGTCTAAAAATACGACTCATAAAGGACAAAAAAGCTGCTGGGCCGACGGAAAGGCCGCAAAATGAACGTTTAAAGCAGTATTGTTGTCCTGCTGTAACTAGATTTGTTGGTCGTTGCGATGGTTTATCTAGCGGCATCTGATTATACGCGCTATTTATGTCGGCTATAGAGAAAATCGGTCCCTTAATACGTGTGAGTAGTGTTTAGATTGGTTCTCTAAGCCAGCTGCATTATGTTTCGTCAATCGCTGTGTTCTATTGGCGAGCATCTAAAACGATTTCTAGGGATTCTCATTTTCTTAGGATAATGACTGGATTAATGAAAGTGTTTCTCGTGGTGAGGGAATCTATGTTAGCAGGCGCTATAGCATCAAAATGTGCTAACATGTTGAGTAAGTGTTGTACTCGGTCTTTTAACTGGAGAGGTATGCGAATTGCGCGCTGTTTTTTAAATACAGCTGTTGCTTTTAAGGGTAAGTTTAATTCTATTTTGATTTTCCCTACATCGAATTTAGACGTGGCTTAGCATTGTTTAAATTGTGTGAGAAGTTGTGCTAATTGTTCAAATTGTAATGGTGTTAATTTTGTGTGTTCAATATTGAACATCGTGAGGAAATGTCTGTCTGATTCTGTGAAGTTTGAGATATGGAATGGTATATGAAACCTTTATTGTTGTGATTTATTTTCACGTTCTTGTTGTTTAATGATGGTTAAGCAATAAGGTTTTTTGAGTGTTTCTGATATACTGTATGTAAGGCAATTCGAAGTATAAGCATCCATGAATTCTGTGAGTTCATTGATGCGGTACTTCGTAGTTTGTAAATCATTTAGTGAAATTTGTTGCTGTGCACATCCAATTAGTCATTTTACAAGTGTTAGCGGGTGATTCAAAGGGTTTTGTATGAGTAATTGAATGAACGATTGATAAGGATATTCAAGATTGTTAATATCCATTATAGAGAAAAACAAATTTTTACGAAGTGGTAAGAATGAAAAATCATAGGCATAAAGAATAGTCCCGTTCACATATTGGGTTTTACATTCGTATGCGGTTGAGGGGGTAAGTAAAAATTCTGTGTTAAAAGGGTTGAAAATAAAATGAATGGTCACCAATAACATGGAATAACCGTTAGTAGTATGGGGGTGATTTGAATGAGGAATCCAAATTTTTCAATGACTTCGATTCGTGATTAGGTTTAATCTCTAGTGTATGCGATGAACATTTTATCGGCTCAACATATTTTTCTAGGAATGGTGTTCCTAGGTTAAATTTCGTATTTGAAACATGAAAGGTAAGTGTAAAGGTAGTGTTACGAAGTGTGCGATTTTCTGTTACATCTGGGTAGATAGTAAGTTTTATTGTGCCATTCTATTGTAATTTAGAATTATTTTTAGAATTTAGAATTTAGATTTTTTAGTAATTTAGAATTTACAATTTATTTTCAATAAATTAGAATTTTTTTAAAAATTTAGAATTTAAAAATATAGAAATTGTTTTTAGTAATTTAGAATTTAGAATTATTTGCTGCTGAGAGAACAAGTAGTAGCTTCCAAGTCTAAACAAGTAGAAAGTCAACTTCAAGTTGTGGTGGGGAAACTGTTTTCGTATGACCAGGTGTTTGTTGTGTTTATATTGTTAAGGGTAATACCCAAATTTTACTTTTGAATGATGTAAAAAGAAAGTATGCTTCTGTGAGGGTGTTACATTCTTCTTGACAATTAAAATATTCGTCTTGAGTATCTTGATTTATTTCTAAGAGTAATTTTTCGAATTATTGTTCTAGAATTTGTTCTTTTGAGACGCTTTGTGTTTCTATATTTTCTGTGTTAGACATTGTGTCTTCTGTTTGAGCTTGGTGTAAAAATGAGTTAATTTAATTTCTCATATTATGGGCTCAATTACAAAATAATGGACGTCGTGGACGATTTCCATCTCTATTACAGAGAGATGATTGTAGTCTAGAATTATTTGAATATGTATTATGAGTGTTGAAATTAGATTTGATCTGATAATTGGAGTGTCTTGGGAATGATGAATTGTTTCTACTTGATGGTATAAATTTACTATTATTGTGAAAAGGTTTCGAATTTGAATGTGAAGATTTGTTTGGACTTCTATATCTTGAAGTGTCACGGCTTTCTCTACTGTTGCTTCGAGAGCGCTAAGAATATGGTAGTGGTTTACCGGTCATATTATTAGATGTGACTTGTTGGTTTGGATGGTTTTGGTAACATTTGATCGCCTGATTAAAGGTTTGTTTCTGAAAATTAGGTTTTTCAAGTGGTTTCGTTCATGTTTCATCAGGGCATGTAGAAATGGTGTCTCCCGAGCGTGAAAATTTTTTGCAAAATTTGAGGAAGAGTGGTGTCCCGTTAAATTAAGGATTACTTGAGTACTTGTGACGTACTAATTTGATCCCATGTGTTTTATCCTGCTCCCTCATATGTATATCTTTCACTGTGAGTTGATCAATTTCTAGGGAAAGATTATTTATTGATGAAGACAGAGTGGAATTCGTAATTAGTTTGTGTCTGCAAATGTGTAATCTTGTGATATCTTCTTGATGCAATTTTTCTACTAATTATGCAAAAAGAAGCTGTGGTTCCAATGCAATGGATTTGTGATTTGCAGTTTTTTTAAAGTTATTCTGGCTAATTGTGGGTCGAGTGCTTTGACGAGTGCGTCTTTCATTTGTGCAACACGCATGTCTGGAGTGTTATTGGCATATCTTTTTAGAGTCATTTTTTCAATCCTGAGTGCTGTTGTTTTTATTTGTTTTCCAAAAGCACGTGTTGTGCTCTCCAATAATAGTAACGCTTTTGTTTGCGATTGTTGATTATCAATTATCTTTTGAAATTCACGTCAAAACGCTCGCCATTTTTTTTCTAATGGTAAGTGTGAGTATCATTGCTGTGCCGGGCCAATTAGAGCCGTTTGTATCAAAGCAATTTGATTCAGGATCCAAGCTTCATGGTATGGTGAATCAATATTTTCTGGTCCGGCTGTCATTGCCATAAAAATTTTGATAGCTTTCAAAAATTTTCCGTTGTATAAGTAGGATCAGTACCATCAAATGGTCTTAAACTGTTGCATGGGTACTGAGCCTGCTAAATAAGAATAAATTATTTGTGTATTTCTGCAAAATACCGTAGAAGCCGCCTATAGATTATAGGGAGTTGGAGCATTTGTTTTTAGTTGATTATTTTGTGAATTAAGTTGTCTAACGAGATTTTTTAATTGTTGTGGAGTCATTTGAATATTCTGCTTATTTGTCAGTGTTGGTTGTGTTGAATTACTTCATAAGACAGGTTCAGTGTTAAAATGTACAGAGCTCTGTCTTTGTGAGCGTGGTTCCCTCCACCCGGCCTGTGGGAAGTGGAGTGGCCACGGAGAGGCCGAGTGAAACTTCAGCTGACCGAACACCCAAGAAAAAATGTCCACCGAACTAATGAAGTATGGACCAATTTGTTTTTCTTGACCCAAAATGATAAATCTGTCGGCCAAATGGTAGTGGTTTACCGGTCAAATTTTTAGATATGACTTGTTTGTTTGGATGGTTTTGGTTTCATCAGCTGATCAAAGGTTTGTTTCTGAAAATTAGGTTTTTCAAGTAGTTTTGTGTATCTTTTATCTGGGCATGTAGAGATGGTGTCTCCCTAGCGTAAAAATTTCAGGAAGAGTGGTTTCCCGTTCAATTTAGGATCATTTGAGTACTTGTGACGTACTACGTTGATCCCATGTACAAAATACCGTTCCCTCCTACGTATATCTTTTTACTGTCAGATGATCAATTTCTACAGAAAGATTATTTATTGATGAAGACAGAGTGAAATTCGTGTTTACTTTGTGTCTATCTATGTGTGTTCTTGTGATATCTTCTCGATTTCTTTTTTCTACTAATTGTGCAAAAGGAAGCTGTGGTTCCAATGCAGTGGATTTGTGATTTGCAATTTTTTTAAAGCTATTCTGGCTAATTGTGGGTCGAGTGCTTTTACGAGTGCGTCATTCATTTGTGCATCACGCATGTCTGGAGCGTTATTGGCATATGCTTTTCGAGTCAATTGTTCAATCCTGAGTGCTGGTGTTTTTATTTGTTCTCCAGAAGCACGTGTTATGCTCTCCAATAATAGTATCGCTTGTGTTTGCGATTGTTGGTTATCAATTATCTTCTGAAATTCACGTCAAAATGCTGTCAATTTTTTTCTAATGGTAAGTGTGAGTATCATTGCTGTGCCGGGCCAATTAGAGCCATTTGTATCATAGCAATTCGTTTCAGTATCCAAGCTTCATGGTATGGTAAATCAGTCTTTTCTGGTCCTGCTGTCATTACCATAATTGTTTTGATAGCTTCTGAAAATTCTTCCGTTGTATAAGTAGGGTCAGTACCATCGAATGGTCTTAAACTTTTGCATGGGTTTATATCTTCTTGATGTATTTTTTCTATTGTGGTTCCAATGCAGTGGATTTGGGATTTGCAGTTTTTTTAGAGCCATTCTGGCTAATTGTGGGTCGAGCGCTTTGACGTGTACGTCATTCATTTATGCATTACGCATGTCTGGAGCGTTATTGGCATATGCTTTTCGAGTCATTTGTTCAATCCTGAGTGCTGGTGTTTTTATTTGTTCTCCAGAAGCACGTGTTATGCTCTCCAATAATAGTATCGCTTGTGTTTGCGATTGTTGATTATCAATTATCTTTTGAAATTAACGTCAAAATGCTTGCCATTTGTTTTTTAATGGTAAGTGTGAGTATCATTGCTGTGCCGGGCCAATTAGAGCCATTTGCATCATAGCAATTCGTTTCAGTATTCAATCTTCATGGTATGGTGAATCAGTCTTTTCTGGTCCTGCTGTCATTGCCATAAATGTTTTGATAGCTTTTAAAAATTTTCAGTTGTATAAGTAGGGTCAGTACCATCAAATGGTCTTAAACTATTGCATGGGTACTGAGACTGCTAAATAAGGATAAATTATTTGTGTATTTCCGCAAAATACCGTAGAATCCGCCTGTAGATTATAAGGAGTTGGAGCATTTGTTGTTAGTTGAATATTTTGAGATTTAAGTTGTCTAACGAGATTTACTAATTGTTGTGGAGTTATTTGAATGTTCTGCTTATTTGTCAGTGTAGGTTGTGTTGAATCACCTAATAAGACAGGTTCAGTGTTAAAATGTACAGAGTTCTTTCTTTGTGAGCGTGGTTCCCTCCACCCTGCCAGGGGGAAGTGGTGTGGCCACGGAGAGGCCGAGTGAAACTTCAGCCGACCGCACACCCAAGATAAAATGTCAACCAAACTAATGAAGTATGGACCAATTTGGTTTTCTTGACGCACAATAATAAAACTGTCGGCTAAATGGTAGTGGTTTACCGGTCATATTATTAGATGTGACTTGTTTGTTTGGATGGTTTTGGTTGCATTTCATCGCCTGATTAAAGGTTTGTTTCTGAAAATTAGGTGTTTCAAGTAGTTTTGTGTATGTTTTATCTGGGCAGGTAGAGATGATGTCTCCCGAGCGTAAAAATTTTAGGAAGAGTGGTTTCCCGTTCAATTTAGGATCATTTAAGTAGTTGTGACGTACTACGTTGATCCCATGTGCAATATACTCTTCCCTCCTATGTATATCTTTTACTGTGAGATGATCAATTTCTATAGAAAGATTATTTATTGATGAAGACAGAGTGAAATTCGTGTTTAGTTTGTGTCTATCTATGTGTGTTCTTGTGATATCTTCTCGATGTATTTTTTCTACTAATTGTGCAAAAGGAAGCTGTGGTTCCGATGCAGTGGATTTGTGATTTGCAATTTTTTTAAAGCTATTCTGGCTAATTGTGGGTCGAGTGCTTTGCGAGTGCCTCATTCATTTGTGCATCACGCATGTCTGGAGTGTTATTGGCATATGTTTTTAGAGTCATTTGTTCAATCCTGAGTGCTGTTGTTTTTATTTGTTTTCCAAAAGCACGTGTTATGCTCTCCAATAATAGTAACGCTTTTGTTTGCGATTGTTGATTATCAATTATCTTTTGAAATTCACGTCAAAACGCTCGCCATTTTTTTTCTAATGGTAAGTGTGAGTATCATTGCTGTGCCGGGCCAATTAGAGCCGTTTGTATCAAATCAATTTGATTCAGGATCCAAGATTCATGGTATGGTGAATCAGTCTTTTCTGGTCCGGCTGTCATTGCCATAAATGTTTTGATAGCTTTTAAAAAATTTCCGTTTTATAAGTAGGATCAGTACCATCAAATGGTCTTAAACTGTTGCATGGGTACTGAGCCTGCTAAATAAGGATAAATTATTTGTGTATTTCTGCAAAATACCGTAGAAGCCGCCTGTAGATTATAGGGAGTTGGAGCATTTGTTGTTAGTTGATTATTTTGTGAATTAGGTTGTCTAGCGAGATTTACTAATTGTTGTGGAGTCATTTGAATATTCTGCTTATTTGTCAGTGTTGGTTGTGTTGAATTACTTCATAAGACAGGTTCAGTGTTAAAATGTACAGAGCTCTGTCTTTGTGAGCGTGGTTCCCTCCACCCGGCCTGTGGGAAGTGGAGTGGCCACGGAGAGGCCGAGTGAAACTTCAGCTGACCGCACACCCAAGATAAAATGTCCACCCAACTAATGAAGTATGGACCAATTCGTTTTTTTTTTGACCCATAAGGATAAATCTGTCGGCCAAATGGTAATGGCTTACCGGTCAAGTTTTTAGATATGACTTGTTTGTTTGGATGGTTTTGGTTACATTTCATCGCCTGATCAAAGGTTTGTTTCTGAAAATTAGGTTTTTCAAGTAGTTTTGTGTATCTTTTATCTGGGCATGTAGAGATGGTGTCTCCCTAGCGTAAAAATTTCAGGAAGAGTGGTTTCCCGTTCAATTTAGGATCATTTGAGTACTTGTGACGTACTACGTTGATCCCATGTACAATATACCGTTCCCTCCTACGTATATCTTTTTACTGTCAGATGATCAATTTCTACAGAAAGATTATTTATTGATGAAGACAGAGTGAAATTCGTGTTTACTTTGTGTCTATCTATGTGTGTTCTTGTGATATCTTCTCGATTTCTTTTTTCTACTAATTGTGCAAAAGGAAGCTGTGGTTCCAATGCAGTGGATTTGTGATTTGCAATTTTTTTAAAGCTATTCTGGCTAATTGTGGGTCGAGTGCTTTTACGAGTGCGTCATTCATTTGTGCATCACGCATGTCTGGAGCGTTATTGGCATATGCTTTTCGAGTCAATTGTTCAATCCTGAGTGCTGGTGTTTTTATTTGTTCTCCAGAAGCACGTGTTATGCTCTCCAATAATAGTATCGCTTGTGTTTGCGATTGTTGGTTATCAAATTTCTTCTGAAATTCACGTCAAAATGCTGTCAATTTTTTTCTAATGGTAAGTGTGAGTATCATTGCTGTGCCGGGCCAATTAGAGCCATTTGTATCATAGCAATTCGTTTCAGTATCCAAGCTTCATGGTATGGTAAATCAGTCTTTTCTGGTCCTGCTGTCATTACCATAATTGTTTTGATAGCTTCTGAAATTTCTTCCGTTGTATAAGTAAGGTCAGTACCATCGAATGATCTTAAACTATTGCATGGGTACTGAGACTGCTAAATAAGGATAAATTATTTGTGTATTTCTGCAAAATACCGTAGAATCCGCCTGTAGATTATAAGGAGTTGGAGCATTTGTTGTTAGTTGATTATTTTGTGAATTAAGTTGTCTAACGAGATTTACTTATTGTTGTGGAGTTATTTGAATAGTCTGCTTATTTGTCAGTGTAGGTTGTGTTGAAATACTTCATAAGACAGGTTCAGTGTTAAAATGTACGGAACTCTGTCTTTGTGAGCGTGGTTCACTCCACCCGACCAGTGGGAAGTGGTGTGGCCACAGAGAGGCCGAGTGAAACTTCAGCCGACCGCACACCCGAGATAAAATGTCAACCAAACTAATGAAGTATGGACCAATTTGGTTTTCTTGACGCATAATAATAAAACTGTCGGCTAAATGGTAGTGGTTTATCGGTCATATTATTAGATGTGACTTGTTTGTTTGGATGGTTTTGGTTGCATTTCATCGCCTGATTAAAGGTTTGTTTCTGAAAATTAGGTTTTTCAAGAAGTTTTCTGTCTCTTTTATCTGGGCAGGTAGAGATTATGTCTCCCGAGCGTAAAAATTTTAGGAA
>NW_027451797.1:25000-30728 GCF_964194025.1 Convolutriloba macropyga
ATTCTTCTGAAAAGTGAAATCTGCAAAGTTGTTAGGTTAGTTGATGTTAATCATAAGAAGTTAGCAAAAGTACTGACCCAGACTGAATCCTTACAAATTTCATTACCAAATTCTTTACATTTTCATTTTTTCTGTTAGGATATTATTAACTTCAATGAAACCAAGTTTAAGTTTCAGCCCTTGAATACAACCGAACGACTAATTGTTTCGATGAGATTGTCAGTCAACCGAACTAAATGAAGAAGAGACCGGCGTAAAGCTCGAGAACACCCCATTCAGATCCGAACACCCCCCCCCCCGTTTTGAGAGGCGAAACCTGAGGGATCAACGGTCATAGCTTTTTGTTAGGGAAAGCTCAAGGCTATCCATGGACCCCAAAAACAACAATGCATCAAATCCACAACAGTGGCTATCAACCTTTATTTAGCGCAAATGTGCATTTTCTCATACATTTGTTGATTTTAGTCACTATTCTTCATCTTTATGATTTGAACTTTCGGTTACTTACGCACGTTCAAGTGCCATATATTCAAGGCATTCAATGCTACGTAATAACCATCCGTGCTTTTTTCAACAAAATCACATTGCAGAGTTACTTGACAACTACAATGTAAATATTGAACCGGAAAATTTTACTCGATTAATCAATCAGAAACCAGTTATGACGGTGTTATAGATGAGATTTACTTTATTAGTTGCTCTCAAGTATATTTAGATAGAACAAATGCAATGAATTTAAAACCAAATGAATGAAGACGAAATCAGTTGGTATTCATTCTGACTATAATTTTATGTTTCATCAACTACAGTTTTTCCTTGTTAAATTCTTCTGAAAAGTGAAATCCGCAAAATTGTTAGGTTAGTTGATGTTAATCATGAGAAGTTAGCAAAAGTACTGACACAGACTGAATCCTGACAAATTTCATTACGAATTTCATTACAATTTCATTTTATCTTTTAGGATATCATTAACTTCAATGAAACCAAGTTTAAGTTTCAGCCCTTGAATACAACTGAGCGACTAATTGTTTCGATGAGATTGTCAGTCAACCGAACTAAATGAAGAAGAGACCGGCGTAAAGCTCGAGAACACCCCTTTCAGGCCCGAACCCCCCCCCCCCCCGTTTTGGGAGGCGAAACCAGAGGGATCAACGGTCATAGCCTTTTGTTAGGGAAAACTCAAGGCTATCCATCGACCCCAAAAACAACAATGCATCAAATCCACAACAATGGCTATCAACACTTATTTAGCGCAATTGTGCATTTTTTCATACTTTTGTTGATTTTAGTCACTATTCTTCATCTTTATGATTTGAACTTTCGGTTACTTACGCACGTTCAAGTGCCATATATTCATGGCATTCAGTGCTACGTAATAGCCATCCGTGCTTTTGTCCAAAAAATCACATTGCGCAGTTACTTGACAACTACAAGGTAAATATTGACCTGAAAAATTTTACTTGATTAATCAATCAGAATCGAGTTATAGTGATGCTATAGATGAGATTTATCTTATTAGTTGCTTTCAACTGTATATTTAGATATTGCAAATGTAATGAATTTGACACAAAAAAATGAAATCTAAATCAGTTGGTATTGAATCTGACTATAGTTTGATTCTTCATCAACTTTAGTTTTTCTTGTTGAGTTTTTCTGAATAGTGAAATCGGAAAAGTTGTTAGGTTAGTTGAGTTTACTCATAAAAATTAAGCAAAAGTACTAAAACAGATTTAAGCCTTACAAACCTCATTGCGCGATTGGATTCAGTTTATCTTTTAGGATATTCTCAATTTCAATCAAACCCAGTTAAAGTTACAATCTTTTAGTTCGACCGAGCGACTAATTGATTCGACGAGTTTATTAGTCAATCGAACTAATCCGAGAACCCCCATTCAGGTCCGAACCCCCTCTTTTGAGAAGGAAAACTCTGAGCGACCAACGCTCAGAGCATTTGGTTAGGTTAACTTGTAGGCTATCTGTGGACCCCACTAGCAACATTCCATCAAGTCCACAACTGTGGCTATCAACATGTTATTAGTGCAAAGGTGTTTTTTCATAAATTTGGTGATTTTAGTCATCATTCTTCGTGTTCTTGATTTTGACATGTTCAAATGCCATATATTCAAGGCATTCAGTGCTAAGTAAGAACCATCAGTGCTTTTGTCAACAAAATCACATTGCACAGTTACTTGACAACTACACGGTAAATATTGACCTGAATAATTTTACTTGATTAATCAATCAGAAACCAGTTATGATGATGTTATAGTTGAGATTAACCTTTTTAGTTGCTCTCAACAGTATACTTAGATAGGGCAATTGTAATGAATTTAAAACAAAAAAAATGAAATCGAAATCAGTTAGTTTTCAATCTGACTATAATTTTATGTTTCATTAACTATAGTACTTCTTTGTTAAATTCTTCCGAAAAGTGAAATCGGCAAAGTTATTAAGTTAGTTGAGCTTACTCAAAAGAATTTATCAAAATATGCTAACACAGATTGAAGCCTTAGAAACTTCATTACGAGATCGGTTTCAGTTTATCTTTCAGGATATTCTCAATTTCAGTCAAACAAAGTTAAAGTTACAATCTTTTAATACTAATTGTTTCGACGAGATTATTAGTCAATCGAACTAAGTCATAAACCAGGCCAGCGTAAAGCTCGAGAGCCCCTATTCAGGTCCGACCCCTCACTCTTTTTGGGAAGGGAAAACCTGAGCAACCAACAGTCATAGCATTGGGTTAGGGTAACCTATAGGCTATCTATGGACCCCAAGAACACCAATGCATCAAATCCACAACTGTGGCTATCAACACTTATTTAATGCAAAATTGCATTTTTCATTTATGCTGATTGTATTCTCTTTTCTTCATGTTAATCATGTCAACTCTAAGTTGTGTACTCATGTTCAAATGCCCTATATTCAAGGCATTCAGTGCTAAGTATATATTATTCGTGCTTTTGTCAACGAAATCATGTTGCACAGTTGCTTGACAGTTACAATGTAATTATTTACTTGAATAAGTTAACTTGATTAACCAATCACAAACGAGTTATGCTGATGTTATCGATGACATTTACCTTATTATTTGCTCTCAACTGTAGAATTAGATAGTGCAAATGTAGTGAGCTCAAATCCAATAAAAATGAAATCAAAATCAGTTGGTATTCAATCTGACTATAATTTGATTCTTCATCAACTTTAGTTTTTCTAGTTGAGTTTCTCTGAATAGTGAAATCGGCAAAGTTGTTATGTTAGTTGATGTAAATCATAAGAAGTTAGCAAAAGTACTAAAACAGACTGAATCCGTACAAATTTCACTACTAGATTCATTACGAGATCAGTTTATCTTTTAGAATATTATTAACTTCAATGAAACCAAGTTAAAGTTTCAGGCCTTGAATACAACCGAGCGAATAATTGTTTCGATGAGATTGTCAGTCAACCGAACTAAATCAAGAAGAGGCCGGCGTAGAGCTCGAGAACACCCCATTCAGGTCCAACCCCACCCCTTTTGGGAAGGGAAACTCTGAGAGGCCAACGGTTTGCGCACTTGGTTAGGGTAACCTCTAGGCTATCCATGGACCCCACGAAACTTATCATGTAAACTTAAGTTATGTGTTCAGGTTCTAATGCCCCATATTCAAGGCATTCAGTGCTACGTGAAAAACATCCGTGCGTCTGTCAACAAAATCATGTTGCCCAGTTACTTGACATTTATAATGTAAAAATTGACCTGAACAATTTTACTTGATTAACCAATCAGAAACGAGTTGTGATTGTTTTTAGATGAAATTTACCTTATTAGGTGCTCTCAATTGTATATTTAGATAGTTTAACTGTAAACAAAAAAATTTAGCTAAAATACTAACACAGACTGAATCCTTACAAACTTCATTACGACATTGGGTTCATTTTATCTCTAAGGATATTCGTTACTTCAATCAAACCAAGTTAATGTTACTTTCCTTTAATGGGACCAAGCGATTATTAGTCAATCAAACTAAGATCCGATCAACACCCCCCTTTCACCAAGGGAGCGACCGATTGTCAAAAGATTTGATAAGGGTTACCTCTAGGCTATCCATGGACCCCACGAAGACCATTGCATCAATTTCACAAGTGTGGCTATCAACATTTATTTAGTGCAAAAGTGCTTTTTTCTTATATGTCTTGATTATAGTCATTACTCTTCATGTTTGTCAGGTGACCTCTAAGTTATTTAATCATGTTCAAAGGCCATATATTCAAGTCATTCAGTGCTACGTAAAAACCATCCCTGCTTTTGTCAGCAAACTCATATTGCACAGTTACTTGACTAGTACAATGTAAAAACTGATATAACTAATTTTACTTGATTAACCAATCAGGAACAAGTTATGATAATGTTACAGATGATTTTTTTCTTATTATTTGCTCTCAACTGTATATTTAGAATGAGCAAGTGTAATGAACTTAGAACAAAAAAACTGGAACCGAAATCAGTTGATATTCAATCTAAGTATAAATTGATTCTTCATCCATTTTAATTTTTTTGTTAACTTTTTCTGTATGGTGAAACCGCAATGTTATTAAAGTAGTTGTGCCTGCTCAAAAAAGTCAGCAAAACATTAACACAGCCTGAAACCTTACAAACTTCCTTACAAGATTGAACTCAGTTTTTCTCCTAGGATTTTCTTAACTTCAATCAAACCAAGTTAAAGTTACAAACCTATAATACGACCGAGCGGCTAATTGTTTCTGCGAGATTATCAGTCAACTGAACTAACTCAAGAAGAGGCCGGCGTAAACCTCGAGAACACCCCATTCAGGTCCGACCCCACCTCTTTTTAGGAATGGAAACTCTGAGCGGCCAACGGTTTGTGCACTCGTTTAGGGTAACCTCTGGGCCATCCATGGAACCCACGCTCAAAATTGCATCAAATCCACAACTGCGGCAATCAACACTTATTTAGCGCAAAGGTAAACTTTTTCTTATTTTTGATGATTATAGTCATTACTCTTAAAGTTTGTTATGTGATCTCTAAGTTATTTACTCAGGTTCAAATGCCCTATATTCAAGACATTCAGTGCTACGTTAAAAACATCCGTGCTTTTGTCAACAAAATCATATTGCACAGTTACTTGACAATTATAAAGTAAAAATTTTACCTGAATAATTTTACTTGATTAACCAAACAGAAACGAGTTGTGATTATTCTAATTCTTTCGAAGAGGTTTTTAGTCAGTGGAACTAAGTGAAGAACCAGGCCGGCGTACAGATCGAGGCTGTGAAGATTGGGTTCTACTGAGATTCTCGAGCAGCCGCAACAATTGTGGTATATATAAACGTTCATACACAAACACACACGCACACACACATACACACAGATATTTATATAATTATATATATTTATATATATATATATATATATATATTTATATATATATATATATATATATAAATAACATATATATATATATATATATATATATATATATATATAATTATATTATATATAAAAAATTTTATAAAAAATATGTATATATATAAACTTTAAAAACAATTATATATATATATATATATAAAAATATATGTATATATATATATATATATATATATATATATATATATATATATATATGTAAAATTTAAGAAAATATACAAAAAAGGAAGAGTAACTGAAAAAAACTTACTATGTAATTATGATAATATTTTCCTATAACTGTAATTACTTATTATAGA
>NW_027451798.1:0-46421 GCF_964194025.1 Convolutriloba macropyga
GTAACATTGGCGTTGAAAGCGTTGAATTTATGTAAGATCTGCGCTAAATTTAACTCAAAATATGCAACATTGGCGTCGAAAGCGTTGAATTTTTGTAAGATCTACGTTAAAATTCAACGCAAAAATATGTAAGATTTGCGTTCAATGCGTTGCAATTATGTAAAATCTACGATAAATTCAACGCAAAATATGTAACATTAGCCCTCGAAAAGCGTTGAATTTTTGAAAGATATACGATAAATTCAACGCAAAATATGTAAGATTTGCGTTCAATGCGTTGCGTTTATATAAGATCTACACTAAATTCAACGCAAAATATGTAACTTTGGCGTTGTAAGCGTTGAATTTATGTAAGATCTATGCTAATTTCAACGAAAAATATGCGCTGAATTTTTGCAAGATCTACGCTAAATTCAAAGCAAAATATGTAAGATTTGCGTTCAATGCCTTGCAATTATGTAAGATCTACGCTAAATTCAACGCCAAATATGTAATATCAACTATAAGTTCAACGCAAAATATGGAACATTGGCGTTGAAAGCGTTGAATTTATGTAAGATCTACGCTAAATTCAACGCAAAATAAGTAAGATTTACGTTCAATGCGTTGCATTTATGTAAGATCTACGCTAATTTCAACGCAAAATATGTAACATTGGCGTTGAAAGCGCTGAGTTTATGTAAGATCAACGCAAAACACAGCGGAAATTATGTAACATTGGCGTCAAAAGCTTTGAATTTTTGTAAGATCTACAACAAATTCAACGTAAAATAAGTAAGATTTGCGTTCAATGCGTTGCAATTATGTAAGATCTACGCTAAATTCAACGCAAAAATACGTAAGATCAACTATAAATTCAACGCAAAATATGTAAGATCTACGCTAAATTCAACGCAAAATATGTAACTTTGGTGTCGAAAGCTTTGAATTTTTGTCAGATCTACAACAAATTCAACGTAAAATATGTAAGATTTGCGTTCAATGCGTTGCAATTATGTAAGATCTACGCTAAATTCAACGCAAAATATGTAAGATTTGCGTTCAATGCGTAGCATTTATTTAAGATCTACAATAAATTCAACGCAAAATGTAAAACATTGGCGTTGAAAGAGTTGAATTTATGTATGATCTTCGCTAAATTCAACGCAAAAATATGTAAGATTTCCGTTCAATGCGTTGCATTTATGTAAGATCTACGCTAAATTCGACGCAAAATATGTAACATTGGCGTCAAAAGCGTTGAATTTTTGTAAGATCTATATTAAATTCAACGCAAAATATGTAAGATTTGCGTACAATGCGTTTGCAATTATGTAAGATCTACGATAAATTCAAAGCAAAATATGTAACATTGGCGTCGAAAGCGTTGAGTTTATGTAAGATCAACGCAAAATTCAGCGGAATTATGTAACATTGGCGTCGAAAGCTTTGAATTTTTGTAAGATCTACAACAAATTCAACGTAAAATATGTAAGATTTGCGTTCAATGCGTTGCAATTATGTAAGATCTACGCTTAGTTCAACGCAAAATATGTAAGATCAACTATAAATTCAACGCAAAATATGTAAGATCTACGCTAAATTCAACGCAAAATATGTAACATTGGCGTTGAAATCGTTTAATTTGTGTAAGATCTACGCTAAATTCAACGCAAAATAAGTAAGATTGGCGTTCAATGCGTTGCGTTTATGTAAGATCTACGCTAAATTCAACGCAAAATATGTATCATTGGCGTTGATAGCGTTGAATTTATGTAAGATCTGCGCTAAATTCAACGCAAAATATGTAAGATTTGCGTTCAATGCGTTGCATTTATTTAAGATCTACAATAAATTCAACGCAAAATGTAAAACATTGGCGTTGAAAGCGTTGAATTTATGTATGATCTTCGCTAAATTCAACGCAAAATATGTAAGATTTGCGTTCAATGCGTTGCATTTATGTAAGATCTACGCTAAATTCAACGCAAAACATGTAACATTGGCGCCAGAAGCGTTGAATTTTTGTAAGATCTACATTAAATTCAACGCAAAATATGTAAGATTTGCGTTCAATGCGTTGCAATTATGTAAGATCTACGATAAATTCAAAGCAAAATATGTAACATTGGCGTCGAAAGCGTTGAATTTTTGAAAGATTTACAATAAATTCAACGCAAAATATGTAAGATATACTATAAATTCAACGCAAAATATGTATCATTGGCGTTGTAAGCGTTGAATTTATGTAAGGTCTACGCTAATTTCAACGTAAAATATGTAACATTGGCGTCGAAAGCGTTGAATTTTTGCAGGATCTACGCTAAATTCAAAGCAAAATATGTAAGATTTGCGTTCAATGCCTTGCAATTATGTAAGATCTACGCTAAATTCAACGCAAAATATGTATCATTGGCGTTGATAGCGTTGAATTTATGTAAGATCTGCGCTAAATTCAACGCAAAAATATGTAAGATTTGCGTTCAATGCGTTGCATTTATTTAAGATCTACGATAAATTCAAAGCAAAATATGTAACATTGGCGTCGAAAGCGTTGAATTTTTGAAAGATTTACAATAAATTCAACGCAAAATATGTAAGATATACTATAAATTCAACGCAAAATATGTATCATTGGCGTTGTAAGCGTTGAATTTATGTAAGGTCTACGCTAATTTCAACGTAAAATATGTAACATTGGCGTCGAAAGCGTTGAATTTTTGCAGGATCTACGCTAAATTCAACGCAAAATATGTAAGATCTACGCTAAATTCAACGCAAAATATGTAACATTGGCGTTGAAATCGTTTAATTTGTGTAAGATCTACGCTAAATTCAACGCAAAATAAGTAAGATTGGCGTTCAATGCGTTGCGTTTATGTAAGATCTACGCTAAATTCAACGCAAAATATGTATCATTGGCGTTGATAGCGTTGAATTTATGTAAGATCTGCGCTAAATTCAACGCAAAATATGTAAGATTTGCGTTCAATGCGTTGCATTTATTTAAGATCTACAATAAATTCAACGCAAAATGTAAAACATTGGCGTTGAAAGCGTTGAATTTATGTATGATCTTCGCTAAATTCAACGCAAAATATGTAAGATTTGCGTTCAATGCGTTGCATTTATGTAAGATCTACGCTAAATTCAACGCAAAACATGTAACATTGGCGCCAGAAGCGTTGAATTTTTGTAAGATCTACATTAAATTCAACGCAAAATATGTAAGATTTGCGTTCAATGCGTTGCAATTATGTAAGATCTACGATAAATTCAAAGCAAAATATGTAACATTGGCGTCGAAAGCGTTGAATTTTTGAAAGATTTACAATAAATTCAACGCAAAATATGTAAGATATACTATAAATTCAACGCAAAATATGTATCATTGGCGTTGTAAGCGTTGAATTTATGTAAGGTCTACGCTAATTTCAACGTAAAATATGTAACATTGGCGTCGAAAGCGTTGAATTTTTGCAGGATCTACGCTAAATTCAAAGCAAAATATGTAAGATTTGCGTTCAATGCCTTGCAATTATGTAAGATCTACGCTAAATTCAACGCAAAATATGTATCATTGGCGTTGATAGCGTTGAATTTATGTAAGATCTGCGCTAAATTCAACGCAAAATATGTAAGATTTGCGTTCAATGCGTTGCATTTATTTAAGATCTACGATAAATTCAAAGCAAAATATGTAACATTGGCGTCGAAAGCGTTGAATTTTTGAAAGATTTACAATAAATTCAACGCAAAATATGTAAGATATACTATAAATTCAACGCAAAATATGTATCATTGGCGTTGTAAGCGTTGAATTTATGTAAGGTCTACGCTAATTTCAACGTAAAATATGTAACATTGGCGTCGAAAGCGTTGAATTTTTGCAGGATCTACGCTAAATTCAACGCAAAATATGTAAGATCTACGCTAAATTCAACGCAAAATATGTAACATTGGCGTTGAAATCGTTTAATTTGTGTAAGATCTACGCTAAATTCAACGCAAAATAAGTAAGATTGGCGTTCAATGCGTTGCGTTTATGTAAGATCTACGCTAAATTCAACGCAAAATATGTATCATTGGCGTTGATAGCGTTGAATTTATGTAAGATCTGCGCTAAATTCAACGCAAAATATGTAAGATTTGCGTTCAATGCGTTGCATTTATTTAAGATCTACAATAAATTCAACGCAAAATGTAAAACATTGGCGTTGAAAGCGTTGAATTTATGTATGATCTTCGCTAAATTCAACGCAAAATATGTAAGATTTGCGTTCAATGCGTTGCATTTATGTAAGATCTACGCTAAATTCAACGCAAAACATGTAACATTGGCGCCAGAAGCGTTGAATTTTTGTAAGATCTACATTAAATTCAACGCAAAATATGTAAGGTTTGCGTTCAATGCGTTGCAATTATGTAAGATCTACGATAAATTCAAAGCAAAATATGTAACATTGGCGTCGAAAGCGTTGAATTTTTGAAAGATTTACAATAAATTCAACGCAAAATATGTAAGATATACTATAAATTCAACGCAAAATATGTATCATTGGCGTTGTAAGCGTTGAATTTATGTAAGGTCTACGCTAATTTCAACGTAAAATATGTAACATTGGCGTCGAAAGCGTTGAATTTTTGCAGGATCTACGCTAAATTCAAAGCAAAATATGTAAGATTTGCGTTCAATGCCTTGCAATTATGTAAGATCTACGCTAAATTCAACGCAAAATATGTATCATTGGCGTTGATAGCGTTGAATTTATGTAAGATCTGCGCTAAATTCAACGCAAAATATGTAAGATTTGCGTTCAATGCGTTGCATTTATTTAAGATCTACGATAAATTCAAAGCAAAATATGTAACATTGGCGTCGAAAGCGTTGAGTTTTTGAAAGATTTACAATAAATTCAACGCAAAATATGTAAGATATACTATAAATTCAACGCAAAATATGTATCATTGGCGTTGTAAGCGTTGAATTTATGTAAGGTCTACGCTAATTTCAACGTAAAATATGTAACATTGGCGTCGAAAGCGTTGAATTTTTGCAGGATCTACGCTAAATTCAACGCAAAATATGTAAGATCTACGCTAAATTCAACGCAAAATATGTAACATTGGCGTTGAAATCGTTTAATTTGTGTAAGATCCACGCTAAATTCAACGCAAAATAAGTAAGATTGGCGTTCAATGCGTTGCGTTTATGTAAGATCTACGCTAAATTCAACGCAAAATATGTATCATTGGCGTTGATAGCGTTGAATTTATGTAAGATCTGCGCTAAATTCAACGCAAAATATGTAAGATTTGCGTTCAATGCGTTGCATTTATTTAAGATCTACAATAAATTCAACGCAAAATGTAAAACATTGGCGTTGAAAGCGTTGAATTTATGTATGATCTTCGCTAAATTCAACGCAAAATATGTAAGATTTGCGTTCAATGCGTTGCATTTATGTAAGATCTACGCTAAATTCAACGCAAAACATGTAACATTGGCGCCAGAAGCGTTGAATTTTTGTAAGATCTACATTAAATTCAACGCAAAATATGTAAGATTTGCGTTCAATGCGTTGCAATTATGTAAGATCTACGATAAATTCAAAGCAAAATATGTAACATTGGCGTCGAAAGCGTTGAATTTTTGAAAGATTTACAATAAATTCAACGCAAAATATGTAAGATATACTATAAATTCAACGCAAAATATGTATCATTGGCGTTGTAAGCGTTGAATTTATGTAAGGTCTACGCTAATTTCAACGTAAAATATGTAACATTGGCGTCGAAAGCGTTGAATTTTTGCAGGATCTACGCTAAATTCAAAGCAAAATATGTAAGATTTGCGTTCAATGCCTTGCAATTATGTAAGATCTACGCTAAATTCAACGCAAAATATGTAAGATCTACGCTAAATTCAACGCAAAATATGTAACATTGGCGTTGAAAGCGTTGAGTTTATGTAAGATCTACGCTAAATTCAACGCAAAATAGGTAAGATTTGCATACAATGCGTTGCGTTTATGTAAGATCTACGCTAAATTCAACGCAAAATATGTAACATTGGCGTTGAAAGCGTTGAATTTATGTAAGATTTTTGCTAAATTAAACGCAAAGTTTGTAATATTGGCGTCGAAAGCGTTGAATTTTTATAAGATTTACGCTAAATTCAACGCAAAATATGTAATATTTGCGTTCAATGCGTTGCATTTATGTAAGATCTACGCTAAATTCAACGCAAAATATGTAAGATTTGCGTTCAATGAGTTGCATTTATGTAAGATCTACGATAAATTGAACGCAAAATTTGTAACGTTGGCGTTGAAAGCGTTAAATTTATGTAAGATCGAAGCTATATTCAACGCAAAATATGTAAGATCAACTATAAGTTCAACGCAAAATATGTAAGATCTACGCTAAATTCAATGCAAAATATATAACATTGGCGTTGAAAGCGTTGAATTTATGTAAGATCTACGCTGAATTCACCGCAAAAAAAGTAAGATTTGCTTTCAATGCGTTGCATTTATGTAAGATCTACGCTAAATTCAACGCAAAATATGTAAGATTTGCGTTCAATGCGTTGCATTTATTTAAGATCTACAATAAATTCAACGCAAAATGTAAAACATTGGCGTTGAAAGCGTTGAATTTATGTATGATCTTCGCTAAATTCAACGCAAAATATGTAAGATTTGCGTTCAATGCGTTGCATTTATGTAAGATCTACGCTAAATTCAACGCAAAATATGTAACATTGGCGTCAAAAGCGTTGAATTTTTGTAAGATCTACATTAAATTCAACGCAAAATATGTAAGACTTGCGTTCAATGCGTTGCAATTATGTAAGATCTACGATAAATTCAAAGCAAAATATGTAACATTGGCGTCGAAAGCGTTGAATTTTTGAAAGATATACAATAAATTCAACGCAAAATATGTAAGATATACTATAAATTCAACGCAAAATATGTAACATGGGCGTTGAAAGCGTTGAATTTATGCAAGATCTGCGCTAAATTTAACGCAAAATAAGTAAGATTTGCGTTCAATGCGTTGCGTTTAAGTAAGATCTACATTAAATTCAACGCAAAATATGTAACATTGGCGTTGTGAGCGTTGAATTTATGTAAGATCTACGCTAATTTCAACGTAAAATATGTAACATTGGCGTCGAAAGCGTTGAATTTGTGCAGGATCTACGCTAAATTCAAAGCAAAATATGTAAGATTTGCGTTCAATGCCTTGCAATTATGTAAGATCTACGCTAAATTCAACGCAAAATATGTAAGATCTACGCTAAATTCAACGCAAAATATGTAACATTGGCGTTGAAAGCGTTGAGTTTTTGTAAGATCTACGCTAAATTCAACGCAAAATAGGTAAGATTTGCATACAATGCGTTGCGTTTATGTAAGATCTACGCTAAATTCAACGCAAAATATGTAAGATCAACTATAAGTTCAACGCAAAATATGTAAGATCTACGCTAAATTCAATGCAAAATATATAACATTGGCGTTGAAAGCGTTGAATTTATGTAAGATCTACGCTAAATTCACCGCAAAAAAGTAAGATTTGCTTTCAGTGCGTTGCATTAATGTAAGATCTACGCTAAGTTCAACGCAAAATATGTAACATTGGCGTTGAAAGCGTTGAATTTATGTAAGATCTACGCTAAGTTCAACGCAAAATATGAAAGAATTGCGTTCAATGCGTTGCATATATGTAAGATCTACGCTAAATTCAACGCAAATTATAAAACATTGGCGTTGAAAGCGTTGAATTTATGTAAGATCTTTGCTAAATTCAACGCAAAATATGTAAGATTTGCGTTCAATGCGTTGCATTTATGTAAGATCTACGCTAAATTCAACACAAAATTTGTAACGTTGGCGTTGAAAGCGTTGATTTTATGTAAAATCTTCGCTAAATTCAACGCAAAATATGTAAGATTTGCGTCCAATGCGCTGCATTTATGTAAGTTCTACGCTAAATTCGACGCAAATTATAAAACATTGGCGTTGAAAGCGTTGAATTTATGTAAGATCTTCGCTAAGTTCAACGCAAAATATGTAAGATTTGCGTTCAATGCGTTGCATTTATGTAAGATCTACGCTAAATTCAACACAAAATGTGTAACGTTGGCGTTGAAAGCGTTGAATTTATGTAAAATCTACGCTAAATTCAACGCAAAATATGTAACATTGGCGTCGAAAGCGTTGAATTTATGTAAGAACTACGCTAAACTCAACGCAAAATAAGTAAGATTTGCGTCCAATGCGTTGCATTTATGTAAGATCTACGCTATATTCAAGGCAAAATATGTAACATTGGCGTCAAAAGCGTTGAATTTTTGAAAGATATACGCTAAATTCAACGCAAATTATGTAAGATTTGCGTTCAATGCGTTGCATTTATGTAAGATCTACGCTAAATTCAACGCAAAATATGTAAGATATACTATAATTTCAACGAAAAATATGTAAGATCTATGCTAAATTCAACGCATAATATGTAACTTTGGCGTTGAAAGCGTTGAATTTATGTAAGATCTACGCTAAATTCAACGCAAAATAAGTAAGATTTGCGTTCAATGCGTTGCGTTTATGTAAGATCTACGCTAAATTCAACGCAAAGTATGTAACCTTGGCGTTGAAAGCGTTGAATTTGTGTAAGATCTACGCTATATTCAACGCAAAATAAGTAAGATATTTTTGTCAATATTTTGCGTTGAATTTAGCGTAGATCTTACATAATTGCAACGCATTGAACGCAAATCATACATATTTTGCGTTGAATTTAGCGTAGATCTTACAAAAATTCAACGATTTTGACGCCAATGTTACATAATTTCCGTTGAATTTAGCGTAGATCTAACATAAATTCAACGCTTTCAACGCCAATATTACATAATTTTGCGTTTTTTAGCGTTGACACCTCGGCCCGGGCCGTGACCCTCTCGCATAGCCTTGTTGCATGATATGATAGGAGCTCATGTGGGTCTGAAATTTCGACCTGCGGGTCCCCTTAATCTGTACTCAATTATGCAAAACATTTGGAGTAATTGACAGAAATGTTTTCAGTCGGAGACATCATGTGGAATTATGTGCCTTGCATTTGAGGGAGTTACCATTTCGTTTCGGGTTGCCGACAGAAACGGCGCCAGCGGTTGATGTTTCCGAGGAATTTGCACAAAGAGACTTTGGTTGCTGGGAAGATCAAGGCGTAAAAGAAGTCGAATTCAGTGACATTTATTTTCTGCCTATCGAAGAAGAACCAGGTCAGTTATTAAAAGCCGCTCAGCGATGCACTCTAAAAAATTATCGTGTTAATGCAACAAAAAATCGTGTATTTTTACCCGATTTCTCGCGTAAAAATATCGCACAATAAAAGGTCGATCTACACGAGAAATCATGTAAACTAACACCATTCTCTCGGGCTTAACTTCAAGATTTTTCGTGTGATTCACACGATTAATCATGTAATTTTCATGCAATTTTTCGTGTGTTTCAAACCAATGTATCATGTGTTTTCGCACGAAAATTTGGTTCAGAACACACGAGAAATCGTGTGAATTTTACTTGATTTATCGTGTGAATCTCACGAAGTCCTGAGATTAACCCCGAGAGAATTGTGTAAATTTACCTGATTTCTCGTGTAAATCGACCTTTTATCGTGTGATTTTTTTACGCGAGAAATTGGGTAAAAATACACGATTTTTGGCCAACTTCGCATGATTTCTCATGTAATATTTTTTTTCGGTTCAGCAACCAAAAAGTAGTTTAGAAATCACTAGAAATGAGAGACAGTCGTTCACTTTAAATACAAATTAAGAAACGGCATAAGTTTTAAATCCAGACAACTAAGGAATAGTTCTTTGAGCTTAGCAGACTCTCTTTTTAGATGACGAAAACAGAGAAAAAAATTTACAAACCTCACAAAAGATTATCCATGGTAACTTGTTATATTCTCTTATATTCTCCAGCTATGAAATCTTTTTTGCGCAAAAAACACTCAAGTTGCTAAAACATGATATTTTTCACGAAGTGGAGTTGTGAGTCACACTCAAAATCAGCGTTGAAAACAAATTTTTTGCAAGATAAATTTAGGTGGCCCATTTTACTCCATTTTTTCAATTTAAAGTATTATCTTTGGTTTTAATCACTAAAAAGAGCCCAATGTAGGATAAAATTATCATTGATAGATCAGCCTTCTGTTCTAAAGGAAATTGGGACGAGGAAAAAAATCTGTATTTTCTATAAAAATTACTTCATTTCCGCATACTTTCATTCACATAAAAAATCTGTAATTTTTCATCACACCGAGAAAATTTTCTCGTGTGAAATCACACGAGACGCATTTTTTGCACGAAAAGTTGTGTGAGTTCTCATCAAACGAGACAAATTGTGTGATTTCACCCGAGAGGTTTTTAGTGTGTAGCTGGCGCTATTATTGGCCTTCTCTTGACTTTTTACGACTCGAAGAGCAGTATTGGTTTTTACTACTCGAAAAGGAGTATTAGTTTTCTTCAGGTACTTTAACCGGAAGAGGTATTCATTCAGATGGCGTTTTGACTAAAGAGCTAAAGAGTAAATTAGCTGCGTGAACAAATATTTTGTTGAGGGAGAGAAATTTTCGATCATAGGCTTCGATCAGTGAATCACTTTTTCGACTTTAAAAATTGTTTTCTGACAGAAGGCCGCATGTAGATAACCATTTTTTAGCCATTTTTTTGTCCATTTGGCCTTTTTCGCTTTTAATTCAGGTTTTTGTGCAGAAATTTTCCTAAATAGAAGCGGTAATAATATGCCAGTGCTTTTGAGATTCTAATAATGCTTTTTAAAGCCTAAATGAGCACATATTTCCCAATATTTTAATTCATTTTTGGCTTTAGCAATTAACTTCTTTGTGTTTGGATCTTAAAGCGGATTTTCTAAAATGAGTGCATATAGCATTTTACTTTTGATAAATCATGCATTGAAGGCCTCTTTAAAATGTGAGGTATTTTTTATAGAATTGTAGGAAAGCTTGCCTGCTTTTGGCATTTTTCCGTCCAATTTTTCTCTTTTTTAGTGTTTTAAATTTAGTTACCAGGAAAGTTTTTTGTTAACTGTCAGAGTTCTTAATTTTTGTTTAATAATATTGAAGATTTATTGGCGTTAATTGTTAAAATATAAATTTCGAAAAAAAAAAATGTTTTTTTATTGCGGTTTTTTTGTTGTTTCCAATCTTTGAACTATTTTTCCACACTTTAATCTATACAAGAGGATATTTCTATATATATGTTTCTTGCTAAATAAGGAAAAGTAATTGTTTTTCTACGTCATTTTTTAAATTAAATTTTTAGCTTTCAAAGCCCAAGAAGCAGTCTTTTTGTCTTGTATGCATTTTTGATTCTGTACTCTTTCTTTGCATTCATGTATCAGTTTACCTTTTTCCCCGAGATGTATGGTTCTAATCAGCTCTGCTTTTGTCAAATGCTAAAAAATAATGATATTTTCGCTTTTATTTGACTTTTATTTTAATTACAATTAGTTTCTTTTGACAGTGCAGCACTGATAATTTGCATGAAGTGCCGTTTAAAAATTAGGGTTCTTAGTCTAGATTCTGAACATTTTTCTGCTTTGGATTTTGTTTCTTTTTCTTTTGTCTTTGTGTTGAGAAATTTGAATACCTTCCGACTTCCGACTGTTTTAATTATTTTTGATCTTTTTGAGCTTTTTGGCAAATTATATTGTTCTAATTCATCTGGCGGAATTTGAAATAGGACCTCATGCCTGTAGAGTCTGTTTACTGGAAAGGCGAAAAATTTTTTGCTACAATTTTTCTTTTATATGCAATTTGATAAAAATTTAAGAAATTTTTCACGATTTCTCATTTTCTTCTCCTTTTCTTCAAAAATAGAGATGTTTGTAAGCTCATTAAGGCCTGGCTGATAATTCGCGGTTAGATAAAATGACTTAGGACACAAGGCAACTGTTTTCGTTTGTATTTGTTACTGCACTACATGAAAATAGGTTGAATTTTTCCAATTTTCCATGGTAATTTTTTTGGCAATTTTTGTTCCTTGACTGAAGACTGATGTTTTTTTCTGCACTGAGACGTTCTGCAAGAAGATATTCGCTGTTAGAAAGACCAATTCTTTTGTTGGATTTGACCAAAAGTACTATTCGTTCAGACGAGGTTTCAACCTAACAATGCAAAAGAGTAAAATTGCCGTGCCATCTATTTTCTTTCTAGCGTGAGAGGTTTTTTTACTATGATCTGCGTTTAGTCAATCCCTTTTTGGCTAAGAAAACTTTTTTTGACATACTGTGGCACATTTTTTGTCTAAGAAGCACAGGTTTTAGCTTGTCATTTCTTTATATGTAGAAATAATTTTTAATCGACGTTATATTGGTATGTAAACCTCAGAAAATTATAGCACAGTGTTGGAATTATAGAGCCTGGAAATGCGCTGAACTTCATAACGGCCACATATTTAAAGATTTTTGCTAATTTTTTGGGCTAATATTTTCATACAGTTTTTTTGTGTTTAGATTATAAAGGCTGGAAAGCATTTCTTAAACTTTTGGCTGACGACTATTTCTGCAATTTGCTTGGGGCCATGAAATTTTTTTCTATTATTATGTTGTTTTCTCTTTCTATGATTAATTTAATATTTGTTTTTTATTTTAAAAGTCCTCTTATTTGGATTATTGAGCCGCCTTATTTCAAAAATCAGTTCATATGGCATCTTCCCTTTGATAATTCAAACAGTCAACGTCTCATTTTTTGTAGAAGTTATTTTTGTTTTATGAAATTGTAAACTTGCTAATCTGATTTTGGTGGTTTTCTGCAATTATTTTTAGTTGTGTCTTTTGGTTTTAGTTAACAGAAATAGTGTTTTTTGTGCAACCTGAGGGATTTAATTTTGTGTCAAAAAAGAATCGATAATAATTTGACGCGAAATTTTTGATGCACAGTAACATTTTTTCATGAAGGCAGTCTTAAAATTTATTTCAAATTTTTAACAAAGTTTTTGAAGTTTTTGTATGTCTTAGTTACTTTTTTACCTGTCTGTTTGTTCAGAATGATGGCTCGATATCTCTGATGGCTCTTTGAATTTTCTATGTCCCGATTGTTAAATTAGGAAATGTATTTGTTTTTCTTCTTTTTTCACCTTGATTTTTATCTTTCGAAATTCAAAAGGCGTTTTTTTTGTTTCGGTGTTTCTTAATTTGTATTCATACTCTTCTAATTCTAGATTGATTCAATCTAGCATTTTTTGGGAACCTAAAATTTTGTTCGCTAGATTGCTTTTTTTAATATGTTGAAAATTAAACGTTTCCAGATTTTTCTTAGTTTTTTGTCTTTTCTTTGGTTTACAATATGTTTCATATAACACTAGGAATTTTTGAGAGTCTATTGGAAAACCTTTCCAGAAAATTGAGTTCCTGCATTTTGTTGGAGACACTGGTATGGTTTTTAAAGTTTTTTGTTAATATTTTTCTCTTGTTTATATCGTTTCTGAGCAATAATTAATTTTTGAAAAAGTAAGAAATCTTTTTGTCTATCATAAATCTAAACAGGAAGAAGACTATCTTTCTTGTCGTAATTCCAGTGGTTAGAAAACCAATTGCTGCGGTTTTTGCAGTCTTAAGTTTGAGTATTCTTTTTAGTTTGAAAAATTTAGGTTAATTTCTTAATTTAATAGGGACCAACATTATAAATTCTTTTGATGGCCATTGAAATCACTGTGACATTATGAGACCAACAGTATTTTGACCATCCTAAATTTTTTGGAAATTTTTTAACGTTAGCAAGCGTTTTCAAAAAAAATAATTTTTTGCCGCTTTTTGTTTTTCTTGGTGACAGCGCTATAAATTTGACCAATTTTTATATCAGACCTAGGGGAAATGAATTAATGGTTTAATACAATTAGCAATGGTCTCAATTATAACTACGGTTTCGTAAAGTTTTGACGCTTGGAAAAGACTTCCGGAATTCTTCCGGCTTTGTTTTTGTTTTTTACAGGAAGTAGTTTTGTTCAAGCTGCATTTTTACCTAAAGGCGAAAGTGAAAAAGCTGCCACGGTAACCAGATTAGTGCTGAGCGAAAGACGTTAATGATTATGCACTGCGTTCAATGGATTATCATATGACTGTGAACAACTTTTTTGAGGGAATGGCGCACATAGATAACCGCTTTAAGCCGTTTTGTCGTCAACCTTTTCTATTTTTCTGCTCTAGGTTTGGTTTTTATGTCGAAACAGTTGCTGATCAACGATGCAATAAAAAGTAACTCATTCTGCAATGTTTCGAAGAGCCTAATTTTTCCTTTTTAATGTAAAATGGGCAAAAACTTCTCAATTTTCAAGTTAATTTTTATTAGATTTTTTTCAGTATTTTCTTCCTTTTCAAATTATTTATTTAGAAAATTTTCGATAAAAATTAGAAAAAATGATAACGCTTGTTCGATTAATCATGCATTCAATAACTCTTTTGATCGTGAGGATTTTTGTGTTTTATATGTTTATACCTATACTAATCCGGTTTCTGTCTATTTTAGTCCAATTTTTCATTTCATTTTTTGGTTCAGTTTTCATTTGCTTTGGTTTTGAATTGCCAAAAACTTTTTATGTGCATACTGGCTTAATTTCGTGCTATTAAAGAATCATTTATTTTGCATGTTTAAAAATTTGTCTCAATTTTTTATCTAATTTTCCAATTCTCTGTAATCTTTTTCATGTTTTTATTTAGAAAGAAGTATGAGTGTGTAATGTTTATGAGCAATGATTGCCAAATAAAATTTTTTGCTGATCTTTGATCGATAATTTTTGGAGTACTTTGGGAGTAATTCGGATAAGGCAAATCAATGCCGAATGCGAAAACCATAGTTTTTAGGTGAAGCGACTGATCGAATCAAAGAGCAGTAATTCTCACATTTATGTAAACTATTTTTTTGTATTTTTGATCATGGTAATCAATATTTAAATTTTAGTTCCGTTTATTGGGAATAGTTGATGAAGGTCGCTGACCTCAGTCTTGTGTGCCCGTGTTGAGGACACCGAAGAAAAAAGACAATATTTTTGTAAGAAATCGTGTTTTTCAAATTCATTATTTTCTGACGTTTAAGTCGTCTTTTACGTGTAAAAAATAATCGTTTATTTGTCGTTTTTTCGTCATTTTATAGTCGTTTTTTTTAAGAAATCATCGTTTTTTGATAGTTTTTTTTCGTCGTCTTTCATGTGCTTCTTCTCACTGCACAAAAAAGCGCTGAGTTGGAGGGAGACGATGAATTTTTAGAACTCCACAAAAAATCGGAATTTCCGTCACATTGTTTATTTCTGTGAGCAACTCTGATAGTGATAAACGCGAAAAAATTCTTCCAACTAGCGGAAAGACAGGTAATATATACATACATACATACATACATACATACATACATACATACATACATACATACATACATACAAACATCCGTAGATAAATTCAGACATATATAGATACATTTATAGATCCATGCCTTTATACATACATACATAAATACACACATACATACGTACATACATACATACATACATACATACATACATACATACATACATACATACATACATACATACATAAATACACACATACATACGTACATACATACATACATACATACATACATACATACATACATACATACATACATACATACATACATACATACATACATACAAACATCCGTAGATAAATTCAGACATATATAGATACATTTATAGATCCATGCCTTTATACATACATACATAAATACACACATACATACGTACATACATACATACATACATACATACATACATACATACATACATACATACATACATACATACATAAATACACACATACATACGTACATACATACATACATACATACATACATACATACATACATACATACATACATACATACATACATACATACATACATACATACATACATACATACATACATACATACATACATACATACATACATACATACATACATACATACATACATACATACATACATAGATACATACATACAAACATACAAACATACATATTTGCATACATACATACATACATACATACATACATACATATATACATACATGCATACATGCATACATACATACATACATATAAATACATGCATATATACTTACAAAAACAAATACAGGGATGCATACATACTTCGCAGGTTTAGGCCTCCACTTATGAAAACACAATGCTCGACCAAAAAGTTCTGTGAAAGAAATCATACTCGAAACTTTTGAGCTAAGAAAAAATTTCAACTGGACTTTAAGACATGCTGGAATTCAGCCCGAATAAGTTTTGTCATGAAAGATTTTTGCTTGACACAGAATTTCCAAAAAACTCGAACCAAAATTAATGCTGGACTTTAGCTCTACCCAATCTTGCAAAAATAAGTTAGCTAGACTTTCCAACATACACGCACAAACACATATAACTTCATACAAACATACATAGATATAAACATAAAAAACCAACATACATACATACATACATACATACTTTAATATTTACATAAATACATACATACATATGTATATATATATATATATATATATATATATATATATATATATTATATATATATATATATTTAGCAATAGATACATATATATATATATATATATATATTTATATTTATATGTACTAATATACATACATACCTATGTACATACACACATACACACATACCTAGATACATACTTACATGCATAAATACAAAGACATATACATACATACATGCATACAAATATACATACATACACACATAGATACATACATACATACATACATGATGTTCAAATATGATATTCCACATAGAAGAAACGACAAAAAAAGGACGGTACATTTGTAAAACCGACAATCTACATGTTAGAAACGGCGGAAAAACGAGTTTCTACGTATAAAAATCGCCAAAAAAGGACAATCCTTTTGTAAAATCGACCCTCTAAATGTAAGAAACGGCAAAAAAACGACGAGCCATTAGTAAAAACTACAATGTTTTTGTAAGAAACAACGAAAAAACGACAAAAAAACACGAAAAAACGACGAAAAAACGACTACGGTTTGTGAAAACGATGATCTGCACGTAAGAAACGACGAAAAAA
This sequence comes from Convolutriloba macropyga, assembly GCF_964194025.1. Lineage (NCBI taxonomy): Eukaryota > Metazoa > Xenacoelomorpha > Acoela > Convolutidae > Convolutriloba > Convolutriloba macropyga. The sequence continues at coordinate 17,144 of NW_027451798.1, forward strand.
CGATCATTTCTTACAAAAAAAATGACGACGAAAAAGCCATCATTTCCAACATAAAAATAGCGACGTAAAAGCAATCATTTCTTACAAAAAAAGGAATGAGGAAATAACGATCATTTCTCACATAAAAATAACGACGGAAAAAACGATCATTTCTCACAAAAAAACGATAAAAAATGATCATTACTTACATAAATTTAACAACGAAATAACGTACAAAATAACGTACGAAATAACGAACAAAACGAGAAGGGCTTTGATCGTTTTTGTCTAAGGAAAACGACTTAAAAACGACAATTTCTTGCAAGTGAAAAACAAAATTCCTCAACACGGGTGGTTTACCTCGGTGGCCTAGTAGCACGACAATTTATTAACTTTTTTCTGTTTTTATAGTCTTAATGTCTTTCAGGGAGTTGGATGCAGCCATGGACGTGGTACCATATGTGGCCCGGAATTTTTTATCCGCGATTAGTAGCGAGGAGTCCAGCTGCAATTTTTGATCCACAAGAATGGAGATTCACATCACTCTTTTCCCCGATCAGATGCTTTTCATACAACGTGCCACTGCTGGACGGCATCGAGACGAAGCATGTCGATACTCCGGAAAAGTTAACAGTGTTTAACCGGCTCTACGGCTCTTTGTTTCTTCAACGAAGTTACTATCGTTCATATGCAAACTTCGAAATGTACGGCACAAAAGCCATCCCGATGCCTCCAGGTTTTATTATCAGAGGACGTTTGTATAGAGAAGTTAGTAACGGATTAGAGGTACTGGAGCAGAGGCAGCTCAGAGAGGTTTGGACAGACAGACCCAATGAAATCCAGTGTTACATTCGAGAAGTTGACCCTGATGTTCTAAAATTAGTACTTGGACTGCCGCAAATGCCAAAAGTTTTTTTGAGTAAGTTGCCACTTCGCCATTTTGATCTCCCTGTTCACAAAGGACGTGAGTGGTATTGGTAAAGTCGGACAAAAAAAGTTCCACCTCACATAATGAAAAATGACGAACACAAAAAAGGTTTCTATTATAGTAGTTAAGTAATTACTAATATTGTTTACTATGAGTCATGTACGCGAGAACCAAGCTTCGAAACTACACAATTTTGAATGTTTATATATAAAAGTTTTTCACTCTGTCTGAAAAAGATGAACAGAAAAATTGCCGTTGAACAGTTTTTGCAGCTAAAGTTTAGCAAAAACATGAAAACATTTTCATGTTAACACTGAAAGCGGTAGTGAAAAGCAACATAAAGAACACCTGAAAAACGTTAAAAAAACTATGCAGTAAAAGTGATTTATGTGGTATTTTACCGGCATTTGTCGGGCACTTCGGTGCTTTAGACGTATTTGAAACATTGGATTATGCTTGATTCAGCGTTAATTGAAATAAGCATGTCACCAACAAGAAGGTCTTTTCCAAAAAAAAAATCAAACCCTCCAAAAATGTCTGTTTTTTGCATGATCAGTATAAAAATTAACACTTTTTTCATTTGAAACTTATAAAACTAAATCTAGCTGGGTCGAGGGTCGAGGTTTCACCGCCATTCAATGCAAAAATAAGTAAGATAATCGTTGAATGCGGAAAATTTTGTAAGATAAGCGGTGAATGCGTTGAAATTACATAAATCCAGCGGTGAATGCGGTGTAAAAAACCTTTATCGCCTGGTAGCGGTGATGTAACATAATTTCACCGCTGAATTTAGCAGCGAAATTGCATAAGTTGACCGTTTTGAAAAAAAGTGTCCAAATTGTGTAAGATAAGCGGCGAATACGATGAAATTACATAAAATCACCGCTTAACCTAGTGGTGAATTTACATGAATTCACCACTTAATTTATTGGTGAACTTACATAAATTCACCGCTTAGAAAAAATAATTAAAACTGTGTAAGGACAGCAGTGAATGCGGAGAAATTACGTAAAGTCACCGGTAATCTTAGGTGAATTTGCATAAACTCACCGCTAGGAAAAAGTGTTAAAATTGTATGAGACCACTCAACTTAGTGGTGAAATAACATAAATTCACCGCTTAAAAACGGAAAACGCCTCGAATTATCTTTTGTTCAAGAAAATAAAGATACATTTTTTAAAAGACGAATGGAAAATTTACCCACAAATAATCGCACATCTTTTTTTAAGCGGTGAATTCATGTAATTTCAAAACTAGAGTAAGCGGTGAACTTACAGAAAGTCAATACATTTCACCGGTGGAGTTTGTAAATTCACCGCTAATCTTACAAAACTCATTCAGTATAGCTGATAATTCAGACTATCGGCGAGTAAAACGCTCTTTTGAGTACTTTTTTATTTTAAGCAAACCACGAATAACTGTATTCAACCACGTATTAATGCAACGTTCAAAAGCAAAAGCATCGTTTGCTTGGAGGCAGATCTAGCTTGATCTTTTTTAGCGGGTCTTAGTCTAGGTCACCGATTTAAACTAATCTGTTCAAAAAACCGAATTTGTTAGGCTAAGCGATCGGTTTTGAGCCATTTTGGAAGTTATTCTTAGTGGGAAATCGGCCTTTGTATTTCTCAGAAATAATACGTATGTTGCATTTAGAACGAAAAATCTAAGCGAAAGTTTTGATATAATATGCACAAAAATTCTCTATCTAGTGATATAATTTATTCAATTCAATTTAATCGGTAACATCCTCCGGCCCGGAAGAAAATGTTAGGAGGATTGGTACAAGCTTAACGAGTGGGCGGACGAGCGATCCGGATGACGTGCGGAAGACGGCGGAGCGGGCGACGCTGCCGGAGCCGTACCGAAATTCTTCAATCCGAGCAGTTGGATAGTAACCCCTAGGGTTGCTTTCTTCAACGATCCAAACTAAATCACCGACCTTGAGGTGCTGCTCGGCAGGCGTCTGCCACTTAGATCTACGGTTCAGCGTAGGTACATACTCCTTGAGCCAACGTGCCCAAATTGCATTGGCGTATGACTGTGCACGGGCGTACCGCTTACGATGATCAAACTCGTCGACGCCAACGATAGACGGAATTCTGGTTACTTGGTTACCGAGTAGAAAATTGTTAGGTGTTATTGCGCCTAGGTCGGACGGCTCGGCGCTTATGGGCGTTAAGGGACGTGAGTTTAGTGCGTATTCGACCAGACAATAAGTAGTGTTCAACACCTCATCTGTGAGGCGACGCGTACCGAGGATAGTATACAGTACTCTTTTAAAACTACGAACTAACCTCTCCCAGCTGCCACCTTGGTGTGGCGCACTGGGTGGGTTGAACCTCCACTTAATGCCCTTATGTGCAAGTTCGGCAGCGATATTAAGCGTATTCCATTTTTCCACACATTCACGGAACTCTTTCTCCGCTCCAATGAAGTTCGTACCATTATCCGACCAAATCATAGCAGGAGTACCCCGACGGGAGACGAACCGCTCAACGCCCACTACACAGGAACTGGTGTCCATGGACGGTACAACTTCAACATGGACAGCACGAGTAGTGAGACAAGTGAAGAGAAATCCCCACCTCTTCTCGGTAGTCCGACGAACTGTGACGTAGAATGGGCCGAAGTAATCAACCCCGGTGTTGGTAAAGGGAGGAGACTGGTATGCGAGTCTCTCCTTTGGGAGGTCTGCCATGATAGGCTGAATGGTTGCTGCACGGAACTTTCTACACAAGACGCAGTTTGATTTGATGGAACGCCGTGTGGAACGTAGTTTTAGGATGGCATAACGTTCTTGTACCTTTGACCTTAAGTAGTCGATGCCCTGATGATGGTTCTTCAAATGAGTATGCCGCAGAAACAGTTTAACAAAAATATGACGCTCATCCAGCACGATAGGATGCCTAGTGTCAAAGTCAATTTCCACTAGCCGTCGGAGTCGACCAGAGGAACGGATGAGACCATGAGGTCCAATAAACGGAGTAAACTGAGCAATGCGGCTGCTCTTCTTCACGGATTTGTTGTCAAGAAGATCCTTTCTTTCAGTATTAAAGGACTCTCCTTGAACCAAGTACTGGAGATGACGCTCGGCTTCGTCAAGCTCAACAGGGTTCGCTATGCTGCCGTCTACGGTACCGTAACTTTCATTGGATGGTAAAAGACGCAGCATATATGCGGTGACACGAAGTAGTTTTTGATATGAACTGAACTTATCAAACAGGATTAGATTAATGCTTTGTTCCTTTGGGGAATTGGTTACAGATGCGGCTAAAGATGAGATGGAGTCATCATGTTGTTCCTTGGTTACAACGCCGAGCTTGATGTTATCAACGACGTCAGTATTTGTTACAAAAGGGAATTGCTTAGTTCTCAAGAAGTCAGGACCCCTCACCCAGCTACTTGATTGCAAAACTTCAGCGGACATACCACGCGTGCCAGCATCTGCCGGATTAACACAAGTGGCGACGTGGTTCCATTGGTCAACGCTGGTGTTCTCCAGGATTTCACTAACCCGATTTGCAATGAAGATGGGGTGTTTGTTTGTTGAGTTTATCCACTGCAAGACAATTGTACTATCTGTCCACATAAAGACTTTGTCCACAGTAACCGTTAATGCACGACAGATTTCCCTTTTTAAATGGGCAGCGAGGAGAGCGGCTTGTAATTCCAACTTAGGAACTGTCATTACCTTCATAGGTGCAACACGGGCCTTGCCCAAGACAAACGCCAGCTCTGTTATGATCTCCCCGGAGGTGCAAGTTACTTGAGCCCTAAGAAATCCTACTGCACTGAATACGTCTTGCGAGCTATCACCAAACATGTGGAGTTCAAGATGTTGGGATGGTCCTGAGAAGTAACTTCTCGGTATAGTGATCTCAGCTAACCGCGGCAGTTCAACACACCAGGCGAGGAATCTGTCGACTGTGTCTTTAGGTAACTCGTCATCCCAACTTTGTCCATTGACACGCCAGATGTCTTTCAAGATTAACCGAGCACCAACAGTGAACGGTGCGACAAGACCAATTGGGCCGTAGACCTTTGACACAAGACTTAGGACCAAGCGCTGCGTTAAACTTCTCGTGATGGTGCTGTTAGTACCCCTGCTCACAACCAGAGTATCGTTGTTGTGATCCCACTTAAGCCCAAGCACGTGCATTGATTCCTCCTTTGGTGAAACGATGACCTTCGGTTCAGTGGATTGAGCAGAACCATCAATTTGGTCAGCCAGATCTGGTACATTGCTTACAAACTTAGTAAGCTTGAACCCACCTAGATGGAGAAGATGCACTAATTCCTTCGACCTAATGAGGGACCTCTCGGGGGATTCCACTGAGTCCAAGTAATCGTCCATGTAGAAGTTCTCAAGGACGGCGACGCAGCTACTGGGTACTCCTTAGCATTATCGCGTGCCGTGCGCTGAAGTGCGTAGTTGGCGCAGGTGGGTGAATCTTTTGCCCCAAAGATGTGGCGCGTATACTGGTGTACCACAACATTTGATGTGGGTCCTCCCGCCACAAAAAGCGCAATGATGGTTGATCACATGGTAACACTCCAACCTGTAGGAACATTCCCTCGATGTCGGCGGAGACGGCAAATGGGTGTTGTCTGAACCGTAGGAGTACATAGATTAGGTTTTGCAGTAAGTCAGGTCCGGTGAGTAATGACTTATTAAGAGATGCGCCATGGAATTTAGCTGCTCCGTTTAGTACCCTACGGACCTTGCCCGGCTTGTTCGGGTTAACAACCGGATGGTGTGGTAGGTACCACTTTCGTTCCGAGCGACTTTCCACATTATGAGCATCTTTGACCCTTACTACGTAGCCTTTGTCTAAGTCCTCTTTGATGGTACTCGAATACTTTTCCCCTAATGTCTGATCTTTAGTGAGCCGCTTTTCCAAAGACTTTAATTGAACAAGCGCTGAGAAATAATTGTTGGGTAGTTCGATGTTATCTTCAGCCCATAGCATTCCTACATCGTACCTTTTTCCATTATGCACGGTGGTGTTTTCAAGAGTTTCATGCGCACGCGCATCCGAGGCGGATCGTGGGTCTACTTGCTTAAGTGCGCCGTATGACTCCATGTCGTACCAAGATTTTACCTGACTAGCGAGTTCAAAATCCTGCTCCATATTAGCTTTGAAACAAGTCGAGACTAAACCTGAAGACGACGGTAGAGGGCCGCTTAGAACCCAACCTATGGGCAAGCGAACAGCGAAGGGCGAACAGCGAAGAACGGGCGGATGGCATGATACACATCCTGTCCAAGTATCATCTCGATGTTTCCATAGCAATATGTAACTGGGTCTAGGACTGCTAGGTGCGGGTATGTTTCCTGAAGTGCTTTAATGTTGATGACATCGGCGCCTACATTTAAATCTTCCTTTACGTAAGGGCTTACTTTAAATGGTTCAAATGATTGGTTGTGGAGTGGTGTTACAATTAGTTCAACTAACTTAGTGTCTATGACCTCCTCGGTATTTATACCCTTGACTGTTAATTTCAATGCTGTACCGTGCAAACCAAGTCTATTTGCAAGATCATTGGACACCCAAGAGTTACTGCAAGCGGTATCACACAAAACTAAAGCCGTGGTATCTTTACCGGAGGAGCTCTTCAACTGTAATTCAGTCACCTGAAGGAGGCCTTTCACATTACTCACAGATGACAAAGTAGTGGTCTTACTCGATGATTGGACAGTAGAAAGTTTACTTTGATTTTCGCCGGCGTTAGAATTACTATTGTTATTGTTTGAAGGGGATTTTGATGGATAAACCCTCTCAGCTCCATGGAGAAGTGTATTATGGGAGCTGTTACATCCGTCTTTTCTGCATTTCCTGGGATTTGGACATTGCCTAAACATATGCTTTTCTATCAAACATGAGAAACACAGTTTTGCTTCCGCCACTACCTTTGTTCGCTGAGTGGGAGACTTTTCTTTAAATACCCTACACTCCCAGATGCGATGATTGCCTTTACACACAATGCAGCGAGGGGTTGCAGGCGTTGCCGATGTTGAGGCTGGTCTCTGAGTGCCCTTAGTTTGTGTATTAGCAGCAAAAGTTCTTGAGGCAACTTTGGTTTTTACTACTGAGTTGGTGTTATCCTCAGTTCTTGCCTTCGATGAAGTTTGTTTCATTAAATCGTGTGCCTCGGCCTTCTCCTTCAACCAATCGTTGAAGTCAAGGAGTGTTGGCTTTACCCAATGTTTCTTCACTGTGAAGAGTGACCAAGACTCTTTCAGATTGGGCGGCAATTTTTGCACAGCCGTGTTGAGAAGTGAGGCGCTCTTAAGGTCTGAGTCGTATGAGAGTGATTTAAAGACCCCTACAAGACTTGAAATTGTTGCAGAATAGTTTATGATGTTATCACTATTGTGCATCTTAAGTGGAGGAAAAGAGCTGAGTTTGTCTAAATGTGTACTGACTACTGCCTCTGGTTGGCCAAATTTCCGTTCGAGTGTCTTAAGTGCGTCCTTATACATTACACCACAGTATGCGAACTCAGCGATGGCGATTTTAGCTTTTCCAGTTACAAGAGTTTTTAAGTATGTTAACTTGACATCATCAGTCAAGGACTGTGCGTCTATGGCGCTTTTAAATTGTCCGAACCATTCGTGCCACTGCAGTGGATCACCATTGTACTGTGACAATTTCCACTCGGGCAGTGAATCGTTCTTCTTACAAGTAATTGCGTCCACCAACTGCTTTATCAAATCCGCAGAGTCAAAAGAAGGAGCCGAATGTGCGGGATGCGGCGGGCCACCCCAACACAACGGGTTCGGAACGGTAGCTCCATACGTTGGCGGAATGATCGGAGTGACAAAGGTGGGGGCGGTACCTGCGGAAGAACTAAATGGATTCGCTTGCATGAAGTCTGATGTTACGTAATTTTGAGCGCCTGCTGCTGCTTGTACATTAGGGGAGCGGTGCGATGTAGATATATGAGGGTTGATTAACGGGGCCGGTTGTACGGTGTATAAATTTGCAGATGTACGTACAAATGGTACTGCATTAGGTGGGACTGCTGCCGGAAAACGCCAGACATTTGAATCTGGAGGAGCAGAAGGTGCGTGGGTTATGGGTACAAAGTTTTGGGGCTGAAAACTCTTTTGTGGAGGTGGTGGATGAATTAATTGAGGCACGAAATTGTTTGCGGAGGAGATGAATGGTGCAGAAGGAGAATAGGGTAACAGATTGACATTATTCGCCACGGGGTTAGTGGCTTGTAGTGGGAGTGCTTGTGGCGGCGAAGGAGGAAAGCGGAATGCTGGTGGGATTAACGGAAAATGCGGTGGTGCGGGGTTTAGGACGGGGGAAGGAGGGGCTGGTACATTTATGTGTGCTTGTTGCGGATTAAGTGCTAGCGGAGCATTAACAAGTGTGTTTAAAGGTAGTGAACGCGAAGGGCTGACTAAATTCAACTGTCCCGGCATGCTCGACCTGCGAGGGAATTGATGATCTAACCGTAAACCATCGAAGTGCATTGTTGATTGAGACAGTTGTCGGGCTGTGTTTGGGGCGTTTAGTTGAGTTGGCATACCAAAGTTTATTGGTGGTGATGGAGGCGTATATTGAGGCTGTCGCTGCTCTTGCATGATGTTAATTGCAACATGTGCATCGTTGGTTACGTTGTTTCTACTACTTGGTTCATGGACAGGGAGGTTGATGTTGGCCTCAACTTGACCATGTGTATTGAGATTGAAGTGTGAGTTTGGAAGTTGAGCTGAAGAAAGTCGTTGGACAATTGCTTGGTTGGATTGGGCGATGGAACCAGAAAAGTGCAAACTCGGTTCGTTTGCAGCATCTGCCATATTCCCGGCCGGTGACGAATTAACCTAATCTTGAACAAGTTTCTTGCTCTTGACTGAACTTCTTTGCGTAAAGAGCCCACTCATTTTGCCTGTACCAGACCCGTCTGCTGATGATCTTGTCATCAACTCAATTTCCTCAAAGGCTGCAGCTGATACTTCCTTGCGATGATCCTCCTCAAGCTGCTCAATTTCCAATTCCCGCAATTTCGTTTGTTTTTCAATTTCAGGACGCTGTCTAGCAATGCGGAGCTTTGCCTCATGTTGTTTCTCAAGTTCCTCCCTTTTGAGTCTTGATAGTTCTAAGTCTCGTTGACGCTGACTTGATCTTTTTGAGGTAGTCATATGTGAACCTGATCTTGATTGGTGAGAGGTATACAGCTCTGCTGTCTCTTTGTCATGGACCGAATTGATATACCCTCGAGCAGCAGCAATGAACTCATCAGTTTTCTTTGTTACAGTCTCTAACCATTGTTCAAGGTTCTTACAGGCAGCATCTGCATTTTCAGTCTTTTGTGCCAGATCAAAGAGCTCTTCATTTTTATCAACTACTCTAATAAAAGCGTCTTTGCACTTCACAAGCAGACGTTCGATCTTTACTTTCCTATTTTGCTTATCCACAGCATTGTTAATTTCACCATAGATGTTGTTAAGTTCAGCCTCTAATTTTGCCCTCGCACTATAAAGTTTGTTGAATTTGTCCTGCAAAGTTGTCATGATCTTAAGAAAAACAGGAACCACAAGTTTAATTTGGTACTAATATAAAGTACACACACATGCAACAGCACAACACAAAGGGGTTATACCGAACCCTAGTGTGACGGTTTGGCTAGCAAACCGCCAAAGAGCAAAGATGTTCGTCGAGTACAATAATACCCGGCGAAAGAAAGAAAGAACGGTGCGCAGGAAGCGCGAAAAGGGGCAGAACGGGAGACGGGACGGACGGGAAGAGACGCCGAACGAGTAACGAACGACGCAACGGGAAACCGGACGGACAAACGGGAGCGTCGGGCGAAAAGCGCGCGACGAAGCGCGAAAATGGCACGGGCGGGGCGGAAACGTCGGGCGGATTGCGCGCGACGAAACGGGAAAACGGCACGGAAGGGGCGGAAACGTCTGCCGGATGGCGCGCGACGAAACGGGAAAACTGGCACGGGCGGGGCCGGAAACTTCGGGCGGATGGCGCGCGGTGAAACAGGAAAACTGGCACGGGCGGGGCGGAAACCACAAGCGAGGAGGCGGGAAGATCGATGCTAACAGACCACAGCAACAAACTCAACCAAACAAGCTAGCCGTAACTCCAGAATAAACTTAAGTCACACCCTAGAAAGAAGGAGAGGAGCTACTGCCAGGTAAAATAGCACAAAACTTTATGGGGGCTTTATCAACGGCATCAAAACATCAAACATGAAACAATTTACGGCAACAGTGTAGTATAACCAAAAGTCGAAAAGGTCAGGAACTTTACTAGCCGTAACTCCAGAACGAACTTAAGTCACACCCTAGCAAACCACCCTACCCAGACAACAAAAGTGCATACTACAAAAATTAATAAAGCTACAACAAATTGCTAGCAAACAAGTGTGGTGAAAGTCACGAAACAGACCAGCCGTAACTCCAGAATGAACTTAAGTCACACCCTAGCAAGGGACGAGACTAAACAGCAAACCAGCATACTAGCAGAAAGAAATTTTACTACAGCAAAACTCAGCAAACTACATCATACAACAAATAAACGGGGAATAGAAGGAAACAAATTGACACGGAAACAAAAGGACGGAAGCGGAAAATGAAACCAGATAACCTGCGGAAAACGGACGGTAGTGAAACTCGAAGAATGGTGAGAGCGAAACGTTTAGTAAAGCGCTATCGGAGAGAACCAACCACAAACTAACCCGTAACTCGTGAGTTAACTAAGTCACACCGCCAGTCAGCGGGTAGACTCCCACAACAGCGCAAGACTAAGTGACATTCAGGTTACCAAAGGCTTGTGTGAGTTACGCCTCCTCGAACGCATGACGGGTGCGAAGCGTTTTACGACGGCGCTTTGAAAGTTTCTTCGGTCGGGAGCGTGTTATCAAGGACCGGAGGTTGTTCTTATGAGCTAAGACTATAGTGAGTGTTTTCAGCTCAAGCGCAGGCCTTTGGTGTAATGCTCTGTACTCTTTAAGTAAACTAAGATCTTTCTGTTTACGTTTAGACACAATGTCTTTCACTAAATGGATGGTAACTAGAGTACTACGCTTGAGCTGATTGTAAATATCAGGAGTTTCCTCTTTGGGGCAATACACTATAGCTTCTATGCGCTCCTGATACTTTTCAAGCACTTCAATAAGCTGCGAAGGTGTTTTAGGCTTATTGGTGTTACTGCGATGACGGGACAATGAATTGTTCACCACATCATCCCATATAACTAGCCTCTTTATATCACGGAAAAAGTGACTCAATTGAAATTGCGCGGTTTTTCGGACTTTCAAAGCGTTAGGATTAAAACTCAGACCCGGTAATGCGTAAATTCCTTTTTTATAATGGTCTTGTAACGCTTGAGGCAAAGTTTTTATGGCGTGATGAAGTGAACTTGCAGCTAATATGAAAACCATATAATGTTTTTACAACATAATTGATTTGAGCTTTGCTCAAACTCCGAACCTTGACGTTAAACGCACGATTTTCACGAGTTACCAAGAATAAGCGCTCATTTGTAAAAAAAATCAGTTATCTGATTCTTTTTTTTCAAAATTTGAAAATCTTGACCAGACTCTTAATTCTACCCTTTTTTATACAAGTGTTCTATCTGCCATCTATCAACGCTTTATATAAATTTTTTGCAAAATTTTATCAAGTTTGGTCACTTTTCTCAAACTTTTCTTTTGCTTCGCTTTTATGTCAAGAACTGTAAAAAACACCGCAATTTGATTATCTCTGGATTTTGACAAAAGTTTGTCAAAATTGTATTTTTTTCATAAAAAAATTCTAATGGGTGGGTTTTTGGTGACCAGGGGGATTGAAAAAACTGGATTGCAGAAAATGAAACCGAAAACGAAATTGTGGAGGGTTGCTAGATTTGCCGGTTTCTATAATATTAATTTAGCATCAAGAAGAAGGATAGAGTTTGGATGAGTCTTACAAGTTTTTTGCCGTTGCGGGGAGCTTGTTAGTTCTTGATATTCTTGGCCCTTCTCAGTCTCCAATACGCAGCTTCCTCATCAACTTGACTTTGCTTCCGTCACTTCATAAGTCGTAGCACAATTGATTTTTTTGTGTAGAAGTGAAGTGTTAAGCAATCCCCTTGATCGTTCGATTTAATTCTGATTGTGGACCAAAACAGTCATTCTTTGGGGGAGATTAGATCTTCAAAGCTGGCCAAAAACGAATTGTTGCGTCAAACCAACGTGCGCTCATATCAAACAAGTCACAAATTTGTTGATATAGGTAATTCATTTCGAAGTCGGTCGATGTGAATAATCTGCAATTAATAAGACAAGAAAGTGGTAATTTTCCAAAGCAATAAGCACGGTTTTGCAAACCGTTAAAGCTTAGCTTACTAGTGTTTGCAAATATTAGTGTTTGCAAATATTCTGTAAATGTCTCTAAATTTTAATTTCTTGCTATTTTTTGTACACTGTGGATGAGATTATCAGATTCCAATGCGGTAAATCTAAAATAAATTATTTCATCTTACGTCCACAATTAATTGCATCGAATTCTACATTAATCAACGGAAGTGGATTATTTAGGGGTGATTGTCAAAGTCAATCTATCAACATTCTTTCCACATTGAATCCACCAGGTACGGGAACTGGCGAGAGTATATAAAGTTTTAACGGCACCAAAATATAGCTGTTAATTCAGACTATCGGCGACTAAGCGAAAGTGTTGATATAATACGCACAAAAATTCTCTATCTAGTGATATAATTTATTCAATTCAATTTACTCGGTAACATTCAGACTTCTTAGCATATTTTGTTTGAGTTAATTTGAGTTAATGCCCAGTCAGGTATCTGACGGGGCATTAACTCAAATTGACTCAAACAAAATTTGCTATGATTCAGTACTTTTTGAGGGTTTGATAGCCGCCACTCACTTCTCAATCGACTATCATAGCGCCCTTACTTTACTCCTCGAATCATACGACTCTTTTTTTAATCTGAAACTTTATATTAGAGGATGTGTTTTAAAGGGATTGAAATGCCATACGTTAGAAGAGCTGTCAACATCGATCTGCTGAAAATAATTCAAAAGCAAAGAAGAAATTTTGAGTGGTTTTTGTTCATTCGTTATTCTGAGAAACAGAGAGAGAGAGAGAGGAGAGAGAGAGAGAGAGAGAGAGAGAGAGAGAGAGAGAGAGGAGAGAAAGCGCGAGGAAAGTATGTGAGAAAACAAAACATTTTTGTGGAGTGATTGAATTTGTTCGAGCACCTTAAGATTTTTCGGAGCAGTTTTCGTTTTGTTAAGCAAATTTATTGAGGAAGTGTTTACCTTTACTACTATTAACTCCTTTGGAAGCAATTAATTTTTGACCATATAAGAAAATCATTATTATAGGCGCAATTTAGTATTTTTCGGTTGAAATTAGTTATTTTATTGATATAGGTTATTTTTTTGATAATTTTTATTCTTTAAAGTTTGTTGAAGGAAAATGGGTGTTCAAAACCAAACTGAGGCCATTTTGTTCTTTGTTTAGATCTTTTGCCAAATTTTATTTTTGCCAAAAATAAGCTTTTCTATTAGTTGTTGTTCACTATTTAATTTCAAACTATTAGATAGGTATTGTCAGGAAAAGTTGACGTTTCAAATTTTGCCTGGCAGTTTCTACCCTTTATAAAATCGTGTAAATGTTTGAAATCTTTCCGTTTTCTTTGCCATTTTCGATTGCTGCCTAGCGCTTAGGGATAGGTGAATTATCTAGTGATAGAACGTGTAAAAGATTTCCCAGAAAAATTGTCGAGAGGGATCAATTAGTTCTAACATTTTTGAACCTTTGCCGTTAGTGCCCTCTGGATTTAGCGGATACATCTTATTTTTACACCACTTCAGCGCGTGCAGTATTTTAAATGATGAGTTACTACGTACGTGCTCTGTAATTGGGGTGGATAATACTCTGGGGCTATGAAAGGAAAAATTCTCGTTTTCTTGTTCCTTTCCTCGGCTTTCTCTCTATGTGCCGTTTCTGTTGTTTTCATATATATGTTTAGCTTTTTCTGAGTAATGATTAAATTACAGCAAATTGTTTGTTTAAAATCTCAAGTGCAGTGATGTTTTGTGATAAAAATTGCTATAGTAGAAAAAAAATATTAGAGAGTATTTAATAAAAATTTGGAAAATAGAAAAAATGTTTTTGCTCTCAAAGCCGCATCTTCTTAAATTGCAGCAAAACCAAAGTGTTGATTTTGCTGTAGTTAATTTGGTGTCCGAACTTATGAAGAATTTTAATAAAATGTTTTCTCCAGTTATCAATTTTAGCTTTCCTAATAAATGTTTTCGTCAACTATTTTTGTCTAATAATGTTTCAAAATGATTAACCCAACAAGGAGGCTCGGTAATGTGCGATTGCACATAGGGTTCCGACCCGGCTCATCCACAATTTTGGCAAAATTGTCTACAAAATCAGGAACAGATTGAAAAACCCAAAAACTCAAATATTTTTTTAAAAATTGTTGTATGAACGAAAAGATAGCCTCCATAGCAAATAACTCAGTAGAGTAAATTATGATGCATAAGATTGATGAGATATACCAATATTAAGAAAGCGATTCAAGACAAACAGCAAAATCAAAGAAGAATTACATCAAAAATTTTATGTCAGTTTTAAAAAACAAAAAATAAGAACAAAGTCAAGATATCGTCAGATCAATCTGAAACTAAAAAAATTGCAATTCAGCACAAAAGATGTGGACCAGTCCATAACAAGGCTTGGTAACAATTAGACAATAAAGAACAAAAACAGTAAAGTTGAATAATTCGCTTATTTTTTTAAAAAGTTCACTTCAATGTATAGAAAACCATTAAAAATCAACTAAAAAATCCCATAGGTTTACCATTCTCAATGCCTCTATAGGAGCAAATTAAGAACTGTCGTTATTTCAATTTTTATGCGGTTACAAAGAGGACAACTTTGAGACAACAAAAAATCAATTAAAACTTGCCATCAAACGCTTTCGAAGCCTTAAAGCCATACTTTGGCCCTCAAAATATGTTCGATTGCACCTTCTTCGAACACCGATATTGTATTATGTGACCTCATTATAATGAAACCATGCATCAAGCATAAAAAAAAAGAAAAGAAAAGGCAAATTTTGGTAATACATGTTTCTTTTTCGAAATTTTTTTTTCCAATTACATGAAAGCCAATAATTAGAGAATGAGATAATTAATCAGGTTCGTCTTTTCTTCCAAAGGAAGCCTATGAGACCTGCATACCCAAAATATGTCTTACGTCTGCAAAAAGAACGTCATATATGAAAAAAATTAAAAACTAATTTACTTTTTTTGTGAAAGACCCGTGTCGAAGCCAGTAAAGTCATAACGAATTCTCTAAAGACATTAGATTTTGTGACACCAATCCCTCTTGACACAATAGTTTAGCTTGACAACATCAATGTCATATTTGGCCTGTAATTAACGAGACTAGGTAACAAACAGACAATAAAAGGAAAAACATTGTGAAATGTTATTTTTATTTTGGAAAACAATTGTTTTCAAAATCATGAAAGTTATCAGCTTTCTACTAATATTGGAGCTTTGGCTCGTCCATTTGTCCAAGAAAAGCCAATGAAACCAGGTCATTGTACAGGAAATTTCAATCGACTAAGAAGACAAAGTAAAAACGACAGTTAGAGACGAAATTTAAAACTCAGTTAAACTCTATTCCTTACTCTAACCTCTAAATTTCAGTGTCGAAGTCGTTAAAACCATAATCTATATCCTTACGGATTTTAATATCATCGATTGTGCCGAATTTTGAACGCCAATAAAGTAATAAATGTGATAGATAAATTCAATAACGTGATAATGTGACAAAACTAGAAAACATGAGAAACGGCAATTACCTAAAAGTTAAAATGAATGTGAAATCTAGTAGTATCAAAGCCAGAAAAACATAAGTTAACGGCGTAAAACGAACTTAATGATTTAATTTGTGTTCAGTAGAAAGACCAAGCATTCTTTCATGGCTGACACTATGCTAAAAGTTGACCATAATAATAGAAAAATGGAGGCAAAGTTCAATAAGCCATCTTTTATTTAAAATCAAATATTTTTGAAAAATCAAACCGACCATAAGCTATCAAGTAAAAAACGAGATATATTAACTTTGAGCTGATTAGGAAGCCAATTTGACCTATCACTAGTGAGCTTGGATTTGAAATGTTCTGTTATTTAGTCTATATAAAAAAGATCGATTTTTTTAAATAATATAACCGACTGATTACAATCCGAATTTTTATCGGTTGTAACACTCCGGATAGGTCCAAAAATAGCCCTGCTTATGCTGTTTGTCCACAAAGAACACTTAATTTTAAAAACGTCGATGTTTTTTTTTGTTAGTTAAAAAATCAGAATTACATGATGCAATTTTGATAATCAACGAATAAATTAAGCAAAAAATGGCAAAGTTTTAATTACAGAGCACTCTCAATAGAAGTTGAAAAAGAAATAGCCCCACATTGAGTGTATAAAAATTGTGTTAGTATTGTTTGTGTGTGTACTTTGTGCAAATTTAAATAAAGTGGACTAAAGAAATTTATTTCTGGCTGTTTTTGAAATATTTAGCCAGATTTTTTGACAAAAATATTAACTAAAAATTATTTCAGCAATTTTTTTGTCTTCAAAAAAAAAGAATTAACATTTTCTTTTAAAGTTTTAACAAATTTAAAATTTTTTAGCTAAATTCGCGAAACTTTAATCAAAAATTCCGAGAAAAGTGAATAAAATCACCGGATTTCACTCTATTTTCTCAAATGTTTAAACCTCGATAACTCCCTGTAAGAAACGAAAATCAAAAGAAAAACGTTTTTTCCATATTCTAAGCTGCACAAGCTTTCTAATGATAATAGTATCAACACTCTACAATGAATATATCGATCGGCCAAAGTTGACTGAACAAAAAAACCCATTTGAGTATATAGTTATTCCTCCTTCAAGAGGGGTCGGGACAATGACTTGGCAATCTCACTGTGTTATTGAGTGGTTGGTGAAGGTGCTCTTGAATGTCTATTTCCAGAACGCTGCAGCTGTTTTCACAGTTCAAAAAAATTGGACTCTATTGAGCGCTGTCCCTTTGTTAGGATCTTTTCACTCATCTGCATTATTTTCGAAGTAAAATTGAAGTGATGAATTTGGTCAGCACTAGAAACCATCGACACAAAAAAGTGCCCAAATATGCAGGTAGATTATTGGCGTAAATTTTTTCGCTCTATTTTTAAAGTAGTGTGAGAAAATGGCATTTGAACTGGTCACATTTAATCATTGATGCGGCGATTTGAATTATGTCTTTACTGTTTTCAGGGTTTATTTACAGCGGTTTAGTTGGTCAATGCTTTTTCGAAGACATTCTCTTTAACCTACCCCAACTGCCGGGGTGGGTCAAGCGGAGTGACTCAAGTACTCCTTCTTGAATTGACTTGAACATGGCTACGCTCTCGTCTAAGCACATACAGCCCAAATTTCGGTGCCAATCACTTCAATATCAGCGCATGTACGGATGGACCTGTGCATGATTGTTCCTCTTCGTTTTGCAACACCAATCTTTTAAAAAAACGTCTCTGCGTGATGATCTTTGTAGAATAAATTTTATTCACAGCGTTAATGTGCTGCGATTGACAGTTTGTAGAACAGGATTTTGTCAAAGTTGCTTCAATTATTGTTGCACCAAAAAAATTAGCATTTTTCAATTTTCAACACCAACCTCTAAAAAAGCGTCTCTGCAAGCTGGGATGGATAGAAACGACTTTGTGAATGATTGTTCTCGAACACCTCTCCTTTTGAGTATAGGAGATGAAAGGTTCTTGTCAGTTAAATTTCGGTTACCTTTAGGCTTGATTTTAGTTTAGGTTGAACATACATGTCATTGGAATTTATGACTGGAGTTGATGTCAAAGTATTCGTATTACTCATACTTATTCTGTTGTTTTATTGGATTCGTGACAGAATTGTAGAGAGCTGAGAAGGCAATTTTTTTACGGCGGTCAGAGACAAAAAATGAATTGCAATTGTTTTCATAAGCGGCAAACATAATCTTTGTAGTTTGTTTTATTTACAGCGTCAATGGGCTGCGATTGACAGTCTCTAGAGCAGGATTTTGTCAAATTATTCTGCACCAACGAAATTAGCAACTTTCCAGCCCAGTTTTTGCACCGAAAATGCTTGAAATCACAATACACGAATTTTGTCTTGTATTCGCAGACACGTAATTGATATACAATTTTTAGTATTGACTTTTTTAACAAGCGTATTAACTTTAGCCTCTAAAACAATGCAGCAAAAGCGTCTTTTTTATCTGAAATAATCTCATAACCTCTTGGTAAGCCCAATTTTTTATGATCGTTTTCAGTTGATGAAATAATACTATAATTCCTTCTGCAGTTATTTAATTGCAGTTAGTTTTGCAGTAGTCTATTACTAGTTTTGCAGTTATTTTGTTAGTTTTGTCAACTAATTAATTTAAAAAGATCGAGTTTTATAAAATAAAAAAGACCGACTGATTACAATCCGAATTATTTTTGGATTGTAACAGTCCAAGATTTATCCAAAACTAGCCCTGTTAGTGTTGTTTGTCCATAAAGAACACTTATTTTTTCAAACTCCGTAGATTTAGATTTTTTTGTTAGTTAAAAAATCAAAAATAATGCTGCGTTTTTGATAATCAACGAGTAAAGTTAGCAAAAAATGACAAAGTTTTAACCACAGAGCACTCTCAACGGATATTGAAGTAGAAATATTCCCATATTGAGTGTATAAAAATTGTGTTAGTGTTGTTTGTGTGTGTACTTCGTGCAAATTTAATCAAAGTGGACTAAAGAAATTTATTTCGGGCTGTTTTTGATTAAATAGTCTGAATTTTGAAATATTTAGCCAGAATTTTTTCATAAAAATTATTACTAAAAATTGTTTCCAGCAATTTTTTTGTCTTCAAAATAATAGTTACTCTCTTCTTATAAATTTTTAACAAATTTAAAATTTTTTAACTAAATGCGCAAAATTTTAATCAAAAATTCCGAAAAATGTGAATAAAATCACCGGAATTCACTCTATTTTCTCAAAAGTTTAAACCCTCGATAACACCCTGTAAGAAACGAAAATCAAAAAAAAACTTTTTTATTCCATATTCTACGCTGGACAAGCTTTCTAAAGATACCAGTCTCAACTCTCTACAATGAATATATCGATCGGCCAAAGTTGATTGAATAAAAAACCCATTTGGGTATATAATTCCTCCCCCTCAACAGGGGTCGGAACAATGATTTGGTTGGTTTGAGTGGTTGGTGAGGGTGTTCTTGAATGTCTATTTCCATAGCCCTGCAGCTGTTTTCACAGTTCAAAAAAATTGGACTCTATTGAGCGCTGTCTCTTTGTTAGGATCTTTTCACTCACCTGCAATGTTTTCGAAGGAAAGCTGAAGTGATGAATTTGGTCAGCACTAGAAACCATCGAAACAAGAAAGTGCCCAAATATGCGGGTAATTTGATGACGTAAATTCTTTCGCTCTATTTTTAAAGTAGTGTGAGAAAACGGCATTTGAACTGGTCACATTTAGTCATTGATGCGGCGATTTGAATTATGTCTTTACTGTTTTCAGGGTTTATTTACAGCGGTTTAGTTGGTCAATGCTTTTTCGAAGATATTCTCTTTAACCTACCCCAACTGCCGGGGTGGGTCAAGTGGAGTGACTCAAGTACTCTTTCTTGAATTGACTTGAACATGACCACCCTCTCGTCTAAGCACATGCAGCCCACATTTCCGTGCCAATCACTTCAATATGAGCGCATGTACGGATGGACCTGTGCATATTTGTTCTACTTCATTTTGCAACACCAACCTCTTAGAAAAACGTCTCTGCGTGATGAACTCTGTAGAATGAGTTTTGTTTACAGCGTTAATGTGCTGCGAATGACAGTTTGTAGAACAGGATTTTGTCAAAGTTGCTTCAATTATTTTTGCACCAAAAAAATTAGCATGTTTCAATTTTCAACACCAACCTCTTAAAAAAACGTCTCTGCAAGCTGGGATGGCTAAAAACGACTGTGTGAATGATTGTTCTCGAACACCTCTCCTTTTGAGTATGGGAGATGAAAGGTTCTTGTCAGTTAAATTTCGGTTACCTTTAGGCTTGATTTTAGTTTAGGTTGAACATACCTGTCATTGGAATTTATGGCTGGAGTCGATGTCAAAGTGTTCGTATTGCTCATACTTATTTTCTTCCTTCATTTATAATAGTGCTCTTTGATCTGTGGTAAGTGTAAAATTTCTCTTCGAAAACTGTTTATTCAAGATTTGAAAAACCACTCCAAGAAAATACAGCTCTTTGACCCTGGATAGTTCTTAATATTTGTTAATGAAGCGTGAGACCCATGCAAAAATTTCTCTACAATAATTCGTTTCTATAATAATGTGCCTAAAAGGAAGTAGAAGCATTGTATTTGATGCTCGTTTACAAATTTTTGTTACAATTTGTGTTTCCTGTTACGTTTTCTTGATTATTTTTTATGTATTTGTAATCTGATTCAGGTCATTCTTTGCATTCCTTATTTTGGAGTTTCTTCCAAAAAAAACGAAATGGAGGAGCAAATGGATTAACGTTTAGGGTGATTTTTTCGAGATATTTTACTGAGCAGAAAAGGACGTAGTTTTTTGCAGTTAGGTTTAAAATGTTTTGTTACCAAGGGAAGCGTCACCAGATTGATAATATTTATAATCGTTTCTTTCATCTTCATTTTTAGTGAAGTGACATATAGGTGTCTCTAATTTAACGTTTTCTATATCACGTTTTTCAATACATTTGTGCACTAATTTTAATTGATCTTGTTTTGAACATCGACTAACAATTTTGATGTCATCAGAAGAGAGAAAAAAGCGTTTGAAGTTTAAGCAATGTGCAATCCATTGTTTATTGGAGAGCTTCCGGCAAATCAGTGAGACTGAAAGAAATTGTTTGAAAAATGTATCTATCTACCAGTTACTCTGCCGGTTATTATAGTGAATTTACATTGGCTCGACATTTTCAGGTCTAAATTATTTTGACTGTATACGTACTTCAAGTGAAATTCATAGAAATTATCAGCTTTTTGAGTTAAACCTTCTGGAATATGTTTTTGACTTATAAATCCGAGATTGGGCATGCGACACCTATTTTTATCTACTGCCATGTTAGGGACTTTTGAATCTAATGCAAGTTTGACTGGTTTATCCTTTTTTACTGTAATGAACCCAGCGGAAAAGTTCATCTCAGCAAATATCTAAATTTTGATATGTTTTGTTTTTTTAAAGTTCTGTTTTCAACAAAAGTTCTATGGGTAATCTAGGCCTCTTATATTGATGTCTTAGCGATGCGCGAAATAAGTGGGGGGAAAATTTCATATATGTTCTTTTTTTGGAATTGGTGTTGATCGGTGCTATCATGCTTGAATTTGTTTGATTAATTGATAGATATAATTTTTGGAGGAAGTCTCTACCAATGAGGGGACTATGGCCATATCTCTTGCTGTGTTGTTAACGTTTTGAGTTTTGCTATCAATACAATTGACTGCGGTAGTGGTTGCATTAACTGTCTTGACTTATCAGTTGAAGAATGTCTCAATGGTTTTCAAAACTGGAACCGTTGACCAATAGATTTGTTTGTCTATATACCCGGGCCGAGGTGTCACCGCCATTCAACGCAAAATTATGTAAGATAAGCGGTTAATGCGGAAGTTTTTGTAAGATAAGCGGTGAATGCGGTGAAATTACATAAATCAGGCGGTGAATGCGGTGAAAAAAAACTTTATCGACTGGTAGCGCTGAAATTACATAATTTCACCGCTGAATTTAGCGGTGAAATTACATAAATTCACCGCTTCGAAAAAATGTGTCCAAATTATGTAAGATAAGCGGTGAATGCGGTGAAATTACATAACTTCACCGCTCAACTTAGTGGTGAACTTACATAAATTCACCACTTAGAAAAAATTGTTAAAGATGTTCGAGATCAGCAAAGAATGCGGTGAAATTAATGGTGAGTGTGGGAAGAATTGTTAGATTTGCCTTCCCACTAGAACTACCCCTTAATCTTACATCTTTTTGACACTTTTTTCTAAGCGGTGAATTTATGTAATTTCACCACTAGAGTAAGCGGTGATCTTACAAAAATTCACCACATTTCACCGCTAAAATATGTAATTTCACCGCTAAAATTGCAAATCTTACAAAAATTCACCGCGCATGTTTTGCAGAAAGTAGAGTGAATTCGATTTATATTTAATAAAAAAATAATTGAAGTTAGTGAGAGATGGCGCAGTGGAAGAAGAAGTGGATGACATGCAGGTGGTGAGAGGTTCGGACCCTTCTAAGGGCGGTGAAATTACATATTTTAGCGGTGAATTGTGGTGAATTTTTGTAAGATCACCGCTTAGTCTAGCGGTGAACTTACATAATTTCACCGCATTCACCGCATTTCACCGCAAAATTATGTACGAAATTTGCGGTGAAAAAACTAACTTTTCACCGCTTATCTTACATATTTTTGCATTTTTTTCTCGACCCGGGTAGACACTCATGGACGATTGTTGTGCAAACACTCCCCCAGCCACCAGTAATTTAATGTAAAAATTTCTGAAATCGTTAATGAGATTTAGAAGCCCAACACTTCACAACTTTGAGTTCCCGGAGAAAAAAAAAGAGTTGTCATCTGCGTCGGCATGTTCGGAATCCTAATTTTCCTCATAAACGTTATGGTCTTTCAGTACCGACTCACATTGATTAAATTGACCCTCGGCTGTGATAGTGTTTGCAACATAAGACGGGAAATCTTTAGCATTTTTTACTCTTGATTTCGGTTTCCAGTTTGTCCTGTTTTTACATTATCAAAATTTGAAAAACTATTGTTGATTCCACAGTTGCTAAAATTTCCCCCCGAGATTAGTATTTTTGACAATGATCAAGGGAATACAGGTTTCCTAAGTTGGGTTTGCGGGACTTTGTCTTTTGTTTTAAAAATTTTGATGGCAGTCTGCTCGAAAAGGGTTGCAATTCCGAGGAGTATTTATGGACGCATTCGTGCTACCTGTGTTACTAACTGTATCCAGCTATAAATTGTTGATTTTGCATCATTGTTTTGATATCAAACGCATTTTGTTTTGGAGCGTTTGTTTCTAACATAAGTAGAGGAATATATAACGGAATATATACAAGGATTATATTACGGATGATGGACTCCTCGTGATTTCCCAGTTCTCAATTAAGTGAAAATTCACTGAAGGATGCTCATATCTTCTCCATGATTTCGCTTTTGATTTGTTTTAAATTTGCACATACAAATCTGTTGAAGGTTGCTTTGCCTTGCTTAACATATATAGTGTCAAGAATGCGCGCGCATGACTGATCATGTTTAAATCTCAGAGCTGATTGAAGGATTATTTTGTATTTCCAAGAAGCAAACTCTGAGATTGCAACACACACACACACGCACACACACACACACACAAACATACACACGCACACACACACACAAACACGCACACACACATGCGCGCGCACACACGCACACACACACACACATACACACACACACGCACACACTTTTTTGATGCTGGATCTCCACATAGATAGAAATCTGTCTCTATATTTTGACAATTGTTACCAAGTGTTGTTCAACTGTTCATTTCGAACCTTACGATCTCTTTCGCTTTGGTTTCTGCTCTTTTCTCTTTAGATTTTATAGAATCCCAGTTTGAGGTCCAGACCAAAATGGCTTCTGATCAGACCGTCCCAGACAAAAGCCGCCTCTGATGAGACCGACCCAGACCGAAGTGTCCTCTGATTAGACTATCGTGAGCTCGAAGCTCCATGTGCGCTTAAAATGTGCTCGAAAACGTCTTCTGATCAAACTATTGTGCGCTCAAAAGTCATTCCCTGCTCAGACTAGTGTGCGCTTGAATCCGCCTCTGATCAGACTGAAGTGCGCTCGAAATAGCCTCTGATCAGACTGAACTGCGCTCGAAATTGCCTATGATCAGACTAAAGTGCGCTCAAAGTTGTCACTAAAGTGCAATCAAAATAGTCTGGTCAGAGAATGATTTTGAACATAAAAAAATCTCCCAAAATTGCTATATTATATTCATTTCATGAAAAACGATATAATCAAGCTTATATTCAACTATAAAAAGCCTATTCTAAAAGTTTTGCTATGGAAAATAAAACCAGAAAATGTACCCAACAAGATTTTTTTTTTAGTGTGCCATTAATTTATTATTTTAACTGAATAAATGAAGTTAGACAGCTTTGCATAAAAACGTCTTGATCTACTTTGATTCAAAACCTTTTTGTGAGGAGACCGGCAGTTGCTATCAGCCGAACCCCTTGGTTCTGCTCAAACCCAACAGATTTTTAGATGGAGTTTTGCCCAGAATGCTGCTATATTGTTGACTCTTACCAGAGACAACAAATGCCAGTTAAAAAAAAACAAAAATAAACTTGAAAAAAGATTTCACTCAACTTGGCCTCTGGTCAGACTAGTTTGCGCTCGAATCGGCCTCTGATCAGACTAGTGTGCGCTTGAAACTGCCTCTGATCAAACCGTCCAAGACCAAAGTGACCTCTGATCAGACCACCCCAGACCAAATGACCTCTGACCAGGCAAGTTCCAGACCATTGTCCAGACAGAAGTGCGCTCGAAGCCTTATCCAGACCATGTAATTCGAGCGTACCAAGAACATGTGTGCGCTCGAAGATGGTCTCATCAGAGCTCATTTCGGTCTGGCCACCTCGACCTGGGATGGCTCATAGAATGGCTTGTTCTATAGAATGTTTTTATAGGTGGCAATATAATTTTGTTAGAGAGATGTTTTGTTAGCGAGACGCGAAACGCTTCAAGCAGAATATCGAGTGATATCTGTTCTTCTGCTAAGATAGCAACCTTGCGGATACTGCCCCAAATATCTCATGCGCATGTGGCTCCAAAGTTAGTTTTTCAGAAACGGCTTAATGCCTAACAATATTTGTTACCTTGTTGCTGGCTGCCCCATGTGATACCCTGCTTATTGTTCTGACACCTCTTGAGGGAGGAAGAACTATATATTCAAATGGAATCTTTTTTTGATCAGAAAATTTTGGCCGATCGATATTTTCATCGTACAGAGTGTGAGTGGTATCATTAAAAAGCCCCTCCAGCGTAGAATACGGAATTCAATTCTTTTTTGAATTTCGTATGATACAGGGAGTTATTGACGTTTGAACTTTTGTGAATATTAACAGAGCTGATTGAAGGATTATTTTGTATTTCCCAGAAACAAACTCTGAGATTGCAACAAACACACACACGCACGCACACACAGACACACACACACACACACATACACACACAAACACACACACACACACAAACACGCACACACAAATGCGCGCACACTTTTTTGATGCTGGATCTCCACATAGATACAAATCTGTCTCTATATTTTGACAATTGTTACCAAGTGTTGTTTAACTGTTCATTTCGAATCTTACGATCTCTTTCGCTTTGGTTTCTGCTCTTTTCTCTATAGGTTTTATAGAATCCCAGTTTGAGGTCCAGACCAAAATGTCTTCTGATCAGACCGTCCCAGACAAAAGCCGCCTCTGATGAGACCGACCCAGACTGAAGTGTCCTCTGATTAGACTATCGTGAGCTCGAAGCTCCGTGTGCACTTAAAGTGTGCTCGAAAACGTCTTCTGATCAAGCTATAGTGCGATCAAAAGTCATTCCCTGATCAGACTAGTGTGCGCTTGAATCCACCTCTGATCAGACTGTAGTGCGCTCGAAATAGCCTCTGATCAGACTAAAGTGCGCTCGAAGTTGTCACTAAAGTGCAATCAAAATAGTCTGATCAGAGAATGATTTGAATATAAAAAAATCTCTCAAAATTGCTATATTTTGTTGATTTCATGAAAAACGATATTATCAATCTTACATTCAACTAAAGAAAAGCCAATTCTAAAAGTTTTGCTATGGAAAATAAAACCAGAAAATGTACCCAAAAAAAATTTTTAGTGTGCCATTAATTTATATTTTTAACTCAATAAATGAACTTAGACAGCTTTGCATAAGAACGTCTTGATCTACTTTGATTCAAAACCTCTTATTGAGGAGACTGGCATTTGCTATCAGCCGGACACCTTGGTACTGATCAAACCCAACAGACTTTCAGATGGAATTTTGCCCAGAATGCTGCTATATTGTTGACTCTTACCAGAGACAACAAATGTCAGTTAAAAAAAACAAAACAAACTTTAAAAAATATTCGCTCGACTTGGCCTCTGGTCAGACTAGTGTGCGCTCGAATCGGCCTCTGATCAGACTAGTGTGCGCATGAAATTGCCTCTGATCAAACCGTCCCAGACCAAAGTGACCTCTGATCAGACCACCCCAGACCAAAGTGACCTCTGACCAGGCAAGTTCCAGACCATTGTCCAGACAGAATTGCGCTCGAAGCCTTCTCCAGACCGTGTAATTCGAGCGCACCAAGAACATGTGTGCGCTCGAAGATGGTTTGATCAGAGCTCATTCCGGTCTGGTCACCTCGACCTGGGATGGCTCGTAAAATGGCTTGTTTTATAGAATGTTTTATAGGTGGCAGTATAATTTTGTTCGAGACGCTTTGTTATCGAGACGCGAAATGCTTCAAGGAGAATATCGAGTGATATCTGTTCTTCTGCTAAGATAGCAACCTTGCGGATATTGCTCCAAATATCTCATGCGCATGTGGCTCCAAAGTTAGTTTTTCAGAAATGGCTCAATGCCTAACAATATTTGTTACTTTGTTGCTGGCTGCCCCATGTGATACTCTGCTTATTGTTCCGACCCCTCTTGAGGGAGGATGAACTATATATTCAATTGGAATCTTTTTTTGTTCAAACAATTTTGGCCAATCGATATATTCATCGTACAGAGTGTGAGTGATATCATTAAAAAGCCCCTCCAGCGCAGAATACGGAATTCAGTTTTTTTTTGAATTTCGTATTATACAGGGAGTTATTGAGGTTTGAACTTTTGCGAATAATAGACGGATTTCCGTTGTTTTTATTCCAATTTTCCGGAATTTTGCCTTCAAATTTCGTCAATTTTTGCAAAAATTTATAAAAACTTGTTAACAATAGTACTGTTGGTTTTTTTGGAAACAAAAAAATTTTTTTTTATTATTTTGATTTAATTTTTCTGGCCGATGAAACTTTGGCTAAACGTTTCAAAATTCAGCCTTTTTCATTAAAAAATATTTGAAATAAATTTTTTAGTCCACTTTGATTAAAATTGACGAAGTTACACAACCCAAGACCTTAGAGAGTTATGTAGAATCAAAAATGTGGCCTTTTTTGCTAACTTAACTCTATGATTATCAAAAACGCAAGCATTTATTTTTGAACTTTAATCTAACAAAATTTCCAGATCCAAAGCATTCGAAATAATTGAGTTTTCTGAATGGACGAACACTAATAGCGGGGCTGGTTTTGGTCCAATTTTGGAGCGTTACAATCAAAAAAATAATTCGGATTTTAATCAGATGGTCTTTTTTTAAAAAAAAATCGAGCTGTTTTATGTTAATTAATGAACAGAACATTTCACAACAAAGCTCACTGATGATAGGTTCAATTGGCCTCCTGAACATATTTAAATTAATGTATCTAGTTTCTTTACCGGAAAGATTATGGACATTTTGACTTTTAAAAGTGTTCGCTTTTTAAATAAACAATGGCTTATTGACCTTCTCCATTATTTTTCTTTTAATTTGGTTAAAATGTAGCATAGTGCCAACAAAGAGAAAATGCTTTTTTTTCATGTTCTTTCAACTAAACTTTAAACTTTTTTGCGGTTGTGAGCGTTTAGTCATGGTTTTCTGGCTTTGATACTATTAGACTTCAACTTGGTTTTTGATTTTTAGGTGTTGGCCCGTTTCTCACGTTTTTTTTCTCGTTTTGTCACAATATCACAAAAATGACAGTTCGCATATTGTTGGCATACATTTATTGGCGTTTAGAGTACGGCTCAATTAAATATTTAAAAGTTTTGAAAAGCTTAGATTATAGTTAACAGCTTCGACACCCATTTCTCCAAGAATTCAATTGAAATTTTTACAATCGTCTTTAACTGTCGCTTTCAATGCGTCATTTTAGTCGTATGAAATTACCTGGGTAATGACAGGTCTCAATGGCATTTCATGAAGCAATAAATGGGCCTTTATTCTGATTTGAGTGGATGGCTTATGGCTTTCATGACTTTGAAAACAATTGTTTTCAAAAAGAAAAAAAACCTCTTTTTAACGCCGTTTAACTTACCATTTTTGTTCTTTTTTAACTATTGTTAATAAGTCGTGTCATTAACAGGTCTTATATGACATTATTATTGTCTTGGTTGGGTGCAAGTGTACGAAATCTAACGTTTTTCAAGAATTCGCTACAAACTTACCGGCTTCGGCTCGAATTTTTTGCGCAAAAAGTAAACTAATTTTTGATTTTTGTTCATATTTATCGTTCTTTTTGTAGACATAAGACCATTTCTGAATAATTTTGTTCTCATGCACTTCATGTCTACGAAAAGACGAATCACTTAATCATTTCTTTTCGTGAAAATGAAATGACTTTGAAAGTAATTGTTTTCGAAAAAATACGAAAGTGTTAACTAATTTTTGCCTTTTTTTCTCTTTTGGTCTACTTATTACCTATTCTCAGTAATGATTCACTTTCGATGAAGGAACATTTGAATATATATTTTGAGGTTCTAAATATGGCGTTTCGACTTCGATAGCGTTTTCTCGCTGACTGGATTTTAATTGAATTTATTTTAAAAGTTTTAATTGAATTTATATTGTTGTCTCTATTTGTTGTTCTTTTTGATACCACTTAAAAATTGATTAACGACAGGTCTTAATGCTTTCTGTAGGCTAGTGTGTAATCATGAACATATTGGACGTTTTCAATTGCCATCTAATCGTTTTTCTTCCTTAGAAATCAATTTTTTTTTAATAATTTAGTCATTTTTTCTTTTGTGATTTTTTTCTTTTTGTCTAATTGTTACCGAGCCTTTTTTGAGCTTGGTGGCAGGTTTTTTTTTAAATGAACAAAAAGTTTTGGATGTAAATTATATTTGTTGTTATTGTTGTTTGATTGTTGTTCGTCTGGAATTGCTTTCTTGATAATGACTGATCTCATCAATATAATGCGGCATTTTTTACTTCAATGAGTTATTTGCGTCGGATTCGATCTTTGTTCATACGCTTTCTTTTAAAATGCATTAATTTTTGGGGTTTTCTATCTGCTCCTCATTTGATAGACTTTTATGCCAAAATTGAGGATGAGCCGGTTTGGAACTTTATGTGCGAGCGCACATTACCGAGCCTCCTT
>NW_027451799.1:7500-28941 GCF_964194025.1 Convolutriloba macropyga
TACCAACTTGGTTGGTTATGTTTCATTTATGCTTGATCAGACTTTGGCTCGTTTGAGCTGTTTAGGATTAGATTTGACAGATTTCAGATTCAAACTTTTTTTTGCTTCGATAAGACAGACATCAAAACAGTGGCCTCGAGTGTGCATTTATGAACGCACCCCCCCCCCCCCCCCACACTCCCTCCACCCCAATGTGTTTTTGATGGCCTGAAAATTATTAATTTTGAACGATAACCTCGACTTCTACAAACGCACAATACTCCTCGTCTCTCAAGTCAGAGATTAGTCAAAATTCTCAAAATTATTGCAATGTTGGGTCTATTCTTGTGTTCGTTACTGACCCTGACACCGTCATTCGGTAGCTGTACAAATGCACGAGCTGACAACAAAAGAGCAATAATTGGCGCTTACGATTCCCCAAGGCGAGATTTTTATGTTAGAACAAAAGTGTACGACCCTGAGGACGGAAAAACAGATTACTTTGGGGCAGTGATTATCAGCGAAAACTACGCCCTTTCTTCAGCTCACATCATTAGAAGAGGTCAGATGTTTTTGTGGAAAAGTGTTTCGGGCGTTACTTTTCATCGGTTCCTAAAAATATCTGGCATCAATATAACAGTTTTGCATGGATTTTGGAGTTTCCTCATATGTAACTTTGTAATAAAAATATCGGATCTTTTCCGTTTTTGCCCCCCGTACGTTATGCACCGCCAGTTACAGTGCACGTGCCATTACATAGTAAATAACTATGTAAAAATATGGCCCGTGCGTCGGGGGGGGGGGCTGTAAATAATATGCATCCACTAAGCTGGAAGGGGGGGTAGAAACTGAAAAGATCCAAAATAACAACTGAACCTTATTTGATTGATCAAAACCAACATATTTCATTTCATGGTTAATGTGACAAGTGAATTTTTAGACCATAATTTAATAATAGAGCAAAAGTACTTCATCAGCACGATTTGAGAGCTATAAGCAAAAACTAATTGATTTTGAATTTGAAAGGTCTTATTTCCATTTGCAGGATTTAATAGGCAGTTTTTTTTAAAAAAAAAACTGCAGAACGGAGAGCTTGAGCATCACATTACATCGAAGACCTGAAATTTATTTATTTCGCAGACCTGAAATGACTTTCACTGTTTTCCACCTCGCGGAATTGGATATTGTTTAATAATTCTAGCTTAGCTTTTGATTTTAACCCGATTACACAAAGCTAATTTATATCCTATCCAAAACGAAATTAAGTTACGCGATCGGTCAAATTTGACCAAGGCAATTCAGGTATACTTTTGCGGCGTAATACAGTATGGACACCATTGTGAAGAACTCCCTTTTTAATTTTTAATGATGGAAAGTCTTAATAATTATTTGGCAGGATTTGAGAATGGCCCAGGTTAGCTTTCAAGTGAAGAAAATCAAGTAATCATAGAGTTGTCTTTGTATCAAATTTATACAAAAATAAAAATTTACTTTTACGAAAACAAAGATAGATCTTTTAAAATTTTCCACTTTAGCCTCGTTTATTGTACGTACCTATTTTGTCAAAAAAAGAAAGAGAAAAAAGAGGGAGATGGACAATGTTTGAAAGTTTAGATGTTACTTTGCTTTGTTTTACCGCTAATCAATTTTTCTCTTTTTATTTAGTTACTGTTTTTCATTTTTTCATACTGTATTTTATGCTTTTTCATTATTGGTTTTTGGACGAATTGACTTTAGCGTATTTTAGAGTGATAATTATTTTATTACTAAAACATCAATACGATTTAGATTTTTTATAGGTTTACTCACACTGAAAATGAACGGAAAAATTTCATTTGCGACTAAATAACGGAAATCATCGACAAAATACTGGTGAGGATTTGATTCTCAACATTTTCCAGCTAGAATTTTGTTTGGTTGAATTTTATCACATTAACAAAAGTACCTAATTGTTTTGCATTTTAAGAAGAACTTTCCATTGTTCTCTTATAGATTTCCCCTTTTGCGAATATGAATTTTTCTTTTGCGAATTAATAACTGCTTTCACATTAAAAATTTGAGATTACATGGAAATATCTGTTTATATTAGGGACGGCAAATGAAGTCCCGCATCTAACTTATGATTATGGTACAACAATCTAATTTCATCACTCAGATGTGTTGATTACTCTTCATAGAAGCATCAAAAATTGTTTTTGAAAACTCAATTTTTGACAAACTACGTTATCATTTATAATTTTTTCAAATTTTGAAGCCATTTTCATTTGAGACTTTTTGTATTTAACATAATTAGAAAAATTAAAGACTCAATCAGGAAAAATTTTACAGCTACCAAATGCATTCAATAGAAACTTTTTATCAAAGTAAATTTGTCTGCCATGATTGGTTACTCGATGCAGTAGCTCACTTTAACATAATTGGGAAAAAAGATTAGTTTTGTTATAAAACTATCCATTTTATTTAATTCGATATTTTGCAAACACGTTCAAACATAAATAAAAGAAAAATGCCTGTTTTGACTAAAAATCAGAAACCGTTAAAAAATAATGCTGAGAAGTTGCTTGCATTGGCGTTCCAGTTGGAATTTTCATTGCTTGAATTAAATCAAATTAACAAACGTTTGCAATTTTAAGTAGAACTGTCTCTTGTTTTCCGATGACTCCATTCGTGAATTCATTACTCCTTTCACAATCAAAATTATAGTTTACAAAGAAGTATTTGTTTTTATTCGGGTAGTAAATTAATTCCTGCATTTAACTTGTAATTGTCTTCAATAGAATAATTTTTCACTCACCTTAGAGCTAGACAAATGATGGAAAACTTTTTGAAATTTTGTGACACCTATCGACGGTAATAACTACTTTGATTGGTTCCTTAGACCTCACAGAAATTATTTAAGACCCAAGCATTGCTTGTTCTAGAAACCTACAGTTTTACATAAGAAGAAAGAATTCCTACAATGTTTGTATATTTTTATGCATTTGTGAAAATCGTTGGCATAAAGTGCAAGCAAAATTTTGTCCATGCATTTACAAAACCATCAAATATTACCAGCAAACAGAATCAATTTGAAATGAAAGTGCAATATTTTGGTTTATAGAACCTGAAGAAAGAGTAAACCGCTGATTGCTGAGTTGAGAAGATCAATGTTCGTTATTCTTTTATCGCAAAACTCGTATTTTGCTATCTAAAAATCCACTTCTATTTTAGCTCAACAATTCTTGAGAGAATGCTTTAATTTTTTTATGTTGCCATGTGCTACAATCCTGTGAAATCTTTTAATCGTAGAATCAGAAGGTGTGAACGTCATAATTCTGAAAATTAAGTAATCAACTGGAAAAGAGAGCTCAAAAAATAGCTGATATGGATTCGAAATATCGTTTTACGTATATATCTAATAAATTGCCTTCAATTTAAAATCTACTGACCTTTTTGGACAAATTTTCTAAATTTATCTTTGCTTATTTCTGGTTTGTTTTGCAATTATTTTTGATGAGTTTTCAATGATTCAGTGACATCTCATTGATGGCGTTTCTATAGACCAATGAAGTCTCACTGATGGATTCTGTTTGATTCTGTAAAACTCAGAGCTTTCCCTGCAATGGATTTTTTCATGATTAGAGAAAAAGTGGCAATCAACCATCGAAGATCGATCGATGGAGTTTTTAAGAATCATCTCGGAAACATCGACGCGAAAGACAGGGAACTCAACCCGGTTAACTCTTTTCATAGTTAATTCAATTCTACCCCAACCCGGGTAATTCTTTTTTACAGTAAGCTAAATTCTAAACCACTTAAATCAATTGATTTGTCGGATCTTTTCCGTTTGTTCCTCTATCCACTACGTTAAACACCCCCCCCCCCCCAATTTAAAAGCAGGTGGTGTCATTACATTGTAAGTATTTATGTAAAAATATATGGCACGTGCGTCTGGGGCTATAAATAATATGCAACCATTGAGCGGGGGCTCAAACGGAAGAGATACATTTTTTCCAACTGCTATATCCTACAACTTTGCGGATATTCCGGATAAATCATACATCAAAGCCGGTTGGATAATCAATAGACCAGACCTAAAAAACTTAGTCATTACAAAAGCTTAAAGTTATAATTATATTCCTCTTCCTTTGGTTTTGGGTTTTCAATTTCCTGAATTGAATGTTTAATAACGCTTGATATTATCGGGGAATTTTTTAACTTTTAAAAAAACGGTTACGAGCAGATTGACAACCAGTTCCATACATTAGATATTTTGTTTCAAATTTACTCAAAAAATTAGAAGGAACCAAAACGATGAGGTTTTGAAAGTTTATTGTGTTAAATTATAGGTGCTAAAATTTTGGTCAATTGTATAAAAGGGGGTTCCAGTGTTTAGAGATTAGCAGATATCCAGGAACCTAGATAGCTAGAGAGACAACAGCACAAGTGAAGCTCAAGTTGAACATAATGAACACAATGAACATAATGAGTTGACCATGAAATCTATGTTTGAAACATTCTTATAGCATTTTTGGTTCGAAACTGATCTTTTCGGACAAATTTTACGAGAATTGAAAAACATTTGTCAGTTTTTCAAATTGAAAATCAGATGTAATGAGCTCTGAAACGCAGAAAAAAATGGAATTGATTTTCTCACATAATTGCAAATGAAGTTTAAAAACAAACTAGAAAAAACAAAATAGACAAAAACAACAAAAGCCACAAAAAGCGATAATTGTGAATTTTTCCTGCTAAAAAATTATCTATTGTAGAAGTAATTTGAACCCGTTCAATATTAACAAAAAACTATGGAACTCAGTTATCACCAAACATTTGGCTCAAGTCGGGCCCCACTTCCCGTCAGAAATGGATGTCACTATATTTATACCTTGATATTGTTATTTTGATCTTTTCTGCCCCCACCCTCGGACTAGTGATCATATGGCTTGATCAGAGAAAAAGTGGCGATGAACCATCGATGATTGATCGATGCAGTTTTTAAGAAATATCTCTGACCCGTCGACGGCAATGACTGGGATCCCAACCCGGGTAACTGTTTTTAGTGTAAACTAAGTTCTATCCCGATTCGGGTAACTCTTCTTACAGTAAATTAAATTCTAAACCCATTTGATCAATTGATTTATCGGATGTTTTCCTTCCCCCGCCCACCACCAAAAAAAAAACGTTATGCCGCCCCAAAATACATTTTAAATCATTATGTAAAAAGTATGGCACCTGCATCTGGGGGTGCAAATAAAATGAACCCACTAAACTTGGGGGGGGGGTTGGCACAAACGGAAAAGCTCCGATTTTTCCATGTGCTGTATACTAACATTTTGGGGATATTTCATTTTCTAAGAAGCCATGCGTCAAAACCGGTTGGGTAGCCAACAGTCCAAACCTAGAGTACTAAGTTATTTCAGAAGCTTGAAGTTATATTTATATTCCTCTTCCTTTGGTTTTGGGTTTTTAAATTCCTGACTTTAATGTTTAATATTGTTTGATAATATCGCTCAAATTTTCAAAAAAAACAGTAAGGAGCAGATTGAATACCAGTTCCATACATAAGCGTTTTCGTTTCAAACTTACCCAAAAAAGAACTAAAAAGAACTAAAACGATGTGTGTTTGGAAGATAATTGTGTTAAAATAATGGTGCTAAAACTTTGGTCAATAGTATAAAAGAAGTTCCAGGGCTCAGAGATAAGCATATATCCACGAACTTAGCTATAACGGCGACATCACAGGTGGATCTCAAGCTGAACATAATGAGCTTAAATTCAGTGTTTTTGGGACACTCTTATATAGATTATGGTTCGAAATTTTTCTATTCGGGCAAAACTTTCAAGCATTGAACAACATTTGTCTGTTTTCAATATTGAACATAAGAAGTAATGAGCTATAAAGCGAACATAACTAAACCTAAATAGAAAAGACATTCTCACATCATCGCAACTAGAGTTGAAATTAAAGTAAACCAAAACTTAGAAATCTAAGAAATCTAATACAAAAAATAGAAAATTGAAAATAATACTTAAAAGCAAAGCGATCATGACCAAAACAAACATGACTTGAATTCAGAAAAAAAAAACAAATTGACGAAAACAACCAAGGCCACGAGAAAGCGACAATAAGGACATTTTCCTGCTAAATGGTCATCTATTTCTATGTAATTTGAACCCTGTTATGCTCAATTGCAATGGATGGATCCAATTGAGTTGCGAAAGCTTTATTACAAATCGAAGTGGGCAAATGCGCCGCAAGTGGCCAGCCAATTACTTATATCTGAGTTGCTATTATCTAGAATGGTCAATCGCGGTGCGATTGGCACTTGTCGAAATTACTGAGCTAAATTGAGAAGCGTTTTGCAAGATTTAAATTAAACTGAACTCTAGCGTTGCAAATGGGAGACTGAAAGTTTAAGTGATTACAAATTAAGAAAAAGGTTTGTTCAACTTAATCACGAACAAGGAAGTAACTTTAAGATTTGTTTATAGTATGAACAAATGAATTTCCTGCATAGACAGTATGAACAGACATTACTTTACTAAAAATGGGAGGAAGTAAACTTAACTGAAGTAAGAACAGCACTTGCCCTTCAAATGAAACTAAATAATGTAATTTGCACTAAATACGGACATGGATCTGTGAAGGGTATCCGTTGTCGTATGACATTTCCCCCTCTTTGAGAGAAAATAAAGTTACTAATTTAAATCAGAAAATTTCTAATTGTTCACCGTTTACTAAGTAATAAAATACTAAATAATAAATAAAATAAAGGAGTTTACGAAGTTTGATGATGTTTATTCTGTATCAGATTTTTCTTCATTTTCTGCTTGGAGTACAGTCATCTCCCTAGGCAAATTTTGAGGGTCCTCTGTCCATTCTGTTGAACTTCTTGTAGAAGTTTCTCCAATGTCCTGACGCTCATTTTCAGAGTAACTTTCGATATTCCTGACTTTTTCTACGATAGTTTGAGACGTCTTCTTTTTCAGCGTTCGCTTACATTTGCGTACCGAAGAGGTGTCCGAATCAGAGGTATCGCTAATTGTGAGCTGTCTCTTACTTGACTCTCTCAGAATAGGCGTTGGTGGTTTTGATGAAGCCATTCGCGTCGATGATGGGCCAGGTGCATCAGAGTTGGTCGATTGTGGCGCGTATGGGGAAATTGGACTCAATTGAAGAATTTGTGTTAAATCTGGCCGATTAATAAAAGCTTCATCGTGTTTTGGGTTTCTCTTCGGGATTCTCATTTTTAGGGATCTGGCTACATTTACCGCGGAGAAAATACACGATCTGCCTGACGAAACTACACAACATAGTCAGACGACTTTCGGTTTTGCTTTATTTTCTTATCTCCTGTATGTTTTCTTATCAGATCCCGCTTATGTTTATAAATTTTCTGTTCAATAGTCTTCTCGTTTATGTTTTTTGGCCGTCTTTCGATATATTGTGTTAGATCAGTGTCCCGTTCCGCACGCGTACCGAATTTTGCAATGTCAGAATTTCTGACTCGCACATCCTGTCTGTTCGGCTCCTTAATTACACTTTTTGTAGGGCTCACTTTGCAAACTGTGCTCCCAGGTGCCAGTACGTCGTATAAACCATCCAGGTTTTTCTTTTGTCATTGGTTCTCGTGGAGTTTTCGAGCCAGTTTTACTTGGATGCTGCGTTCTGAGCAGGGAATTTATCTGGAAATTCCCTCCAACTTAATCAGTCGTTGTTCCCCGTCGTTCCTTTTCTCTTGCTCAGCTCTGGCTCTAGAACTCGCGGCAAAAATTACGCGTCCGATTTCTGTGTCAGAACAGAGGGCCGTGTCTGCCCATTGTTCCTCTGACAGATATGATCGACCCGGAATCGTATCTTCGTCTAAATAATATTTAATTATTGCACTATAATTAAGATTTTTACTATTAGATTTATTAGTGATATTTGATATTGGTCTATTACATTTCCTACCAAAGTGTGCCTCAAATGGTGTAGTGTTTATTGTTTTTTGTTTTGATATTCTTAGTCGTTGTATTATTGCTTTAAGTGAATTTTCTAAGTCAAATTTTTTATTTAATTGAGCTTTCATGCAAGATAATTGACGTTTAATTGCTTGAATAAAACCTTCTACTAAACCAATTGCTCTGTGATCATTTGCTGGTGCATAAATAGGTGTAATATTAATTTCTGTACAGAATGTTTCAAACTTTTTTCCTGTAAAACATCTAGCTTGATCTAATCTAATAGTTCTAGGTACTCCTTGGTGATATATATATATATATATATATATATATATATATATATATTATTTAAAAATTTGATTACATTTGGGCCTGAAGCATTATTTACTATTTCTGCTGTGGGGTATTTTGAATATCTATCTATACTTGTAATAAAGTATTGTTCTATGTTTTTTTCGTTCAAAATTGGACCGCCAAAGTCTATTTGTATTTCGTCATTTGGTTCACTACATTTTGGTAGAGCTGCCCATTTGCGGTGCGACATCACTGATTTAAGGTTCTTACCAATCTACGTGCAGGTTTTGCACTCACTGGCTTTTGCCAGTATATCTGTATGTATGTATGGCCACCAAATGTTCTGTGCGAGGGATAGCATGGCAAAACTCCCGGGATGTGTAGAATGGATATCCTCCAATACCGCGTCTTTAATTGCCTTTGGGATGGCTATCCGCTCATCCAAACACACACAGCCATGCTTGACACTCAAGTCCCGCCAATCTGAAAAGAGATAGGGACTTATCTCCTGCAGTCTGTCTGGATCATTCCGAATGACACAATCCCTCACCTCCTTGAGGATTGCATCTTTGCCTGTCAAGATGGCCAGGAACTTCTTGCTGAAGACTTTGTTCAGAGTCTCGGTGAACAATATATCATCTGTCTCCTCAATCATGCTACCAGTGGGCGTTTCTGTGTTTGAGGTAGTGTTGGTTCCGGGCGTAGATGGGGTGGTATCGGAAAACGTCACCCTTGCTTTTGTTGGTGTTGATTTGGATCGGGTAGCTTTGGCCTTGGACATTTTACTAATAGAGTTGACTGAATTATCCAAGATGGAGATATTATTTTGTTTATTTTCTGTGAAGTTATTTGTAGGTTGTATATGGGCAAAAAGCGAGTGATTCTTGTGCAAGTGGTGTTTATACTTTGCAATTTTTGTTTTCGCGCTAAATTTAGCGTTATTAGGTGGATTATTTGACTTAATTCCACTAATTTGCTTTATTGGGGATAATTGTTCAGAGTGTTCACATTCTTCACTGTCTGACATTTGCATCTCTTTTGCAGCAAATTTGTTAATGGAATGTGAATTATTAACTTTACAGTTATTTGGTGCAAATTGGAATTTTGTAACTTTAAGTGGCATTTGCGATGCAAATGGATGTTTAAAATACGGATTAGATTTAGAATTAGTAAGTGTTAATTGCGTCGCGAATGGTAATTTCGGTAGTAAAGGGAGTGATTGCGCTGCAAATGCTTTATTGCTTATATGTGAATTAGTATTTGGTAATGTAGGCAGTTGCGGCGCGAATGACCGTTTTAACTTGTGTGAAGGCCAATTTGACTTTAATATGCTACTAAATTTTTCAGTTGCATTTTGTTTATTTGTAATCAGGTATTTCATAGAATCACGAATTTTTGAGATTGTTGCTACAACAAAGTGTTCGTCATATGTAGATATCTTTTTAGCTCTCGCATATGGATTCCTTGAGATATAGTCAACGAGACCCATTTTTGCACCTGGCATAAGTTCTATTGTTAAATTTTACGGAAGTAGTCTGTCTATCCATCGTGATAATCGGCTGTTATACGATTTGTTTGATCTGTGTTCTTTGAGTATGGATAGTAGAGCTCTATGGTCTGTTACTACTGTAAAATTTTTCCCGTACAAATAGTATTTAAAATAGTCAATTAACCAAACTAT
This sequence comes from Convolutriloba macropyga, assembly GCF_964194025.1. Classification (NCBI taxonomy): domain Eukaryota; kingdom Metazoa; phylum Xenacoelomorpha; order Acoela; family Convolutidae; genus Convolutriloba; species Convolutriloba macropyga. The sequence continues at coordinate 17,381 of NW_027451799.1, forward strand.
TCCCAATAACTCCAATTCGTTAACACTATAGCGTTCCTCTGTTGAACTGAAGAATCATGACGCGAATGCGATTGGTTTCCAACCGTCTGGTGTATTTTGCTCCAATGCGGCTCCCAGTCCGGAACGAGAGGCATCACATTTGACTCGAACATCAAGTTTTGGGTTATAGTGGCTATTTTCTGCGCTATTGGCAATTTCTTCTTTGATCAGATTGAAATGTTTTGTGTGTTTTTCTGTCCAGATAAACCTCACTAATTTTTTGAGAAGTGGTCGAAGTGGGTGACATAATTGTGCAAGATGTGGTATGAATATACCAATATAGTGTACTGACCCTAAGAAGGATCTAAGGCGTTTTAGTGTCGTTGGTGGTGGTATTGTTAACATTGCTGCAGTTTCAATTTCTAGGGGTGAAATTCCAGTTTGTGTAAACTTATAGCCTAACCATTCAATTTCAGTTTTTGCAAAATGACATTTCTGAAGATTAATTCTTAGATTATCGTCATCTAGCTTTTTTAAACATTTGAAAACATATGCCATATGGTCTGCTTCAGTGCCGGTACTGACGATTATGATGTCGTCCAGACGATTATGATATCTTCGTGTTTTGTAGACCTATAAGTGTATAGTCCATAGTTTTCTGAAATTCTGCCGGCATATCTGTAAGACCATAAAAACCAGTTTTGAATCTATATGTACCAGTAGATTCTCCACAGATGATGTTAAAATTACAGTGTTTTGCTGTGTCGTGGTGTAATTTTAATTGGCTATAGGCATACTTTAAGTCTAATGTGGTGAAATACGCTTGTTGACCATTTTGTGTATTGGTAAGGTGCTGTGATATTGTATCAATTAGCATATCAATATTAGGCATTTGATATTTATTTTTATGTATGGCTTTATTTAGTACTTTGGAATCTAATGCGCGTTTTATTGATTGATCTTTCTTTACTGTGATAACGATCGGGGAAATGAAAGATTCATCGGAGCAACTAGATAGTTTTTCGATATGACCTTTAGTTTGTAATCTTTCTAATTCCTCCGACACTCTAGGTTGTAGATTTATCGGAACACGTCGACCTTTTTGATGCTTTGCTGTAAACTTTTGATGAAACTTTGATTTCGCTACAAGGGTTTTGGACAAACCAATTTTTGATACTAAATGAGGAAATTGCGTCGCGATTGTCTCTTTAATTTTACATGTAGAAGTATTAATGTTATTAACGCATTTACGATTTTCTGGTTGTTGTTGTACCACCGCAAGTCACAGGATTGCGAAAAGATCACTCCCAATTATGTTTCTGTGCCCATCTTCTACCACAGTCAACATTGCTGCTCTATCTTTTCACTGATTGTAGGTTTTTGTGGTTTCCAAATGTCCAAGAATTTTTATGGGTTCGTTTGAAAAAGTTTTCAAGTTTCTTTTTTCTTTCGTGTCTGTCCACTTAGCAGATTTTGTGATTTGGAGGATTTTGTCTGCCAAAGTTTCCGTTATGACGCTAACTGCACTTCCAGAGTCGATCATTGCAAGCGCCCTAATTTTCCCCAGTTGTACCTCTACATTTAATGGTTCCAGTTGATGTACCGAGTCAGACGAAATCACCGCCACGTAATCATCCGAATCGCTGTCGTAGTTTGAGTCATACAGCTGTTCATACAGATGTTGGTAGCTTGTTATGTAATTGACAGATTCTTCATCATCACTCTTTTCGGGAGACTGGTCAATTTGATTGACGTTCGTTTGTTGGGCTTTCTGTGCTTGTCCCTGCGACTTTTTCGGTTTATCACGATGGTTTATCAACTCAATCACGAACAAGGAAGTAACTTTAAGATTTGTTTATAGGATGAACAAATGAATTTCCTGCATACACAGTATGAAGAGACATTACTTTACTAAAAATGGGAGGAAGTAAACTTAACTGAAGTAAGAGCAGCACTTGCCCTTCAAATGGAACTAAATAATGTAATTTGCACTAAGTACGGACATGGATATGTGAAGGGTATCCACTGCCGTATGACAAACCCGTTGAATATATAGAATGCTATGGAACTCAGTTATCACTTAACATGGGGCTCAAATCGGGTCACACTCTCTCGTCAGAAATGGATGTCACTAAATTTTTTCTATGATAGTGTTATTTGGATCTATTCTGCCCCAATCCCCAGGCTAGTGAGCATATAACGTTTACGCCCCCATCCTCTCCCCCTCCCCCCACCGTGCTATACTTTTACGGCTCTTTTCGGTTTGTGCCCGCAGCTTAGTGAAGGCATATTATTTTTCAATCCACTCCCCCCCCCAGAAGCACGTGCCATATCTTTACATAATGATTTACAATGGAATGGCACGTGCTCTGTAAGGGGGAGCGTGGTTTTCACATAGTAACATGCTAGGTGACAATTCAGAAATTTTAGGATCTTTTCCGTTTTTGCCCCCCAAAGAGTTTTGCGCCCCCCAGTTACAGAGGATATTATATCGTTATGGAAAGATATGGCACGTGAGTCGGTGGGACCCATTAAGATAACACCCATTGATAAGGAATCACTAAGCTAGGGGGAGGGGCACAAATGATAAAGATCCATGTCATAAAATACATCCCTGTCATTATATTTTGTTTAGCGTCTAGATGCGTACAATTGTCGGTTTTGGTAGGAAACTTTGCTGAGGAGAACCCGGTTGTGAGAACAATCTCAGCTGAGTTCAAAGTTCATGAGGGGTGGAGCCCTTTGAAAACAGTAAGTTATTCTACATTTAGACAACTCATTTATTGAATCTTTTCCGTTTGTCCCCCCCCCCCCCCCCCAGTTTGTTATGCACCCCCTAGTTACAATGCACGTGTCGTTACATATTAAATTAGGGTCTTTTATGAAATTTAATTAGGGTACCATGAAATTATAGCCCGTCATTATTGTATAATTACAATGATTGGGGGTTATAGGTTATGTGATCACTAAACTGGTGTGTGGGGGGGTTACAATGGGAAAAAACCTTAAATTATTATGTAATTATGTAAAAATATTCCACGGGCGTTTGGCGGGTGCAGATAATAGGCACCCACTAAGCGGGGGGGGGGGGGGAAGGGGGGGGGGGTACAAACGGAAAAGATCCCATTTATCGGCACACCCGAAAAAAGGAAACATCCCGATGAAAACGTAGGAACGAAAGTGCACCTCTTCATTTAACAAAAGGATCTAAACCGTTTTTACCCCTCCCCCGCAGATTAATAAGTGCATATTATTTCTAGCCCAAAGCGCACGCGCAATGTTTTTACGCATGCATCTTTTTATTGTGCCCTTTAATTGTGCTTTTATTTTAATCTTATCAGAAGTGAACATAATTTCATGACATCTATCATTCAGGTCGTCGCAGGGTGAAGTCATCTCTGATCAGATCGTTCGACAACATATTGATCTCTTATCAGATTTGATCAGGCGCTCATGCGCGCGAAAAATTTTGGGAAGCGCACCCTAATCCGTCTCTGGTCGGAACAGTTCAGACAAACATGATCTATGATTGGATCATACTCAGATCATTCTTCAGAGACAAAAAAATTGATTTGTTTTTCAAGATATTTACGCTAAAAATCAACAGTAATAACATCATGCAAAAGTTTTTTCATGAGCAACTCAAATAATTTCCGTATATCATTCGCATTGGGACTCAATTCTTACCACAGTTGGCAAGTTTGTGAGTATACTGATGCTAGGTATGCACGGTAAATGACTGAGTTTTAAAATGAATTTACTAATAATTGTTGAGCTCAACAGGAACTAATTCGCAAGAAACTTTTAAAGTTGCCATTCGACTTGCAAGGTCTTACAAGTTCACCACTTTTTCAAGAAAGTTTCAAGTTCTTACAAGTTAACCATTCGGTCTCAACCCGGGACTATACGTAGGCTGAAAAAACTAGGCCAAAAAATTTGTTTTGTGTCTCTGCGCAGACTTTCCAGCGATGATAATGACCTAAACATATAACCAGACTTTAGAACGCCTGAAACCATTTTTGACCAGGCTTTGATGCTCCTTCAACTTACAATACAATGTTTAAGATCATAGCTTTGTGCGCTTGAAACTTCCTATGATCAATATTTTTTGCGTTCAAACCCCTTCTCATCACGCCTTCCTAAATTTACAGCTGATCAGACATGAGGGCGTGAGAATTTTGCCAAACTAAAAAATTGGAGCACGCTGTTGCACAGGTGTGCGCTCGAAGGCGCTCTGATCAGAGGTTATTTTGTTCTCGGATCTGAACTTTACATCATTCGGATTTTGTTCAGTCTTTTAAGTTTTCTGAGTTGCTGTCGCTGGAATTCGGACTTTTATTATTTTTCTAAAAAATACGGTTATTGGTTTCTATCTTTCCGAAAATTCCATATTGCTCTAATACGAAGTCGAAAACCAGTTATTATGGACTGTTAGGGCTGCAGCAATTCGGATTTGAAGAAATTGAATTAGTTCGTTCAGGCTCTCAGTAGGCTCTTTAGTTGTACGGAGGGAAAAATGATGAACAATGATTGAGTGGTTATTAACAATACATCTTTTAACCAACTTTTTGATAAAAGTGACTATATTTGTAACATTTTACTTCTGGTATTTGGATACAATTTAAAAATGATACGTGTTTCCGTTTTCCAAACTTTACATATAATTTCTCTTGTCTGGACAAATATTTGAAAAAACAAACAATACTGATTGGGTCCCAACTTCACACCCCGTACCTAAGGTTCAGTGTCAATCAGTACTGATTCATAACAAGTTCAGTGAAATTTCATAATTTAGTGCTGATTCAGAAAGATTTCAGAACTAACTGTGAAGTGATTTCTGAAGGTCTCTGAATCAGAGCAAAATTCAGAGCAAATATTCTGTATTCTTCTGAATCAGAAGATAATTCAGAAGGAATCACTGAATTAGCTGTGAATCACACAAATTCAGTGAGAAATGTGATCTAAATTATCTCTGACTCAGTACTGAATTCGACTTAGAGTTAGGTACGAATTGCTCCACAGATTCTTTTGGCGCATACCAAAATAATGCCCGAGAACACACCGGTGATTCCTTTTTCATAAATCTAAAGCAAAAATTGTACGCTTACCTACAATTATACTACGATCATATACGATTTCTCTGGTTTTGTAGTAGAATGATACTAAGAACTCAGATATAAACATAAATGCAATCATATGACCCTTGTATGAAATCAAAGAAACCCGTGGAAATAGGAAAATTTGATATGATCATAGATCTGAGTCCATGTTAGATTTATAATTAGGACTTGCTCAGCACTGCTATTCACCTGGATTAATGTCGGGGGGAAGTACAGTCGGAGTTAATTTAACGTCAGTAAGCGAAATCTGGTCTGAGAGGCTCTTGCTCCATTCTAAAGATTATAAAACGGAATTCGCTTACATATTCCAGTAAATTAATTCGCCTCTTAAATGTGCCAATAGCTGCATATCAACGGACACGTCTATAGGAAAACAAACCCCTCGGAAAAAAACCCACTTAATTTTAGATAGGAAAAAAACCCCACGGAAAATAATGAAAATAATCCCCACGGAAATAAACCCCCATTTTAAAATTGAATTTCATAGCCAAACGCGGTAAATGCGCTCGCTGCTCTTTAATAGTAAATTGAGGGTTTATTACCGTGGGAGTTTGTTTCCGTGGGGTTTATTTCCGTGGGGGTTTATTTCCCAGCTAAATTGAAGTAAGGGTTTTTTCCGTGGGTTTTTTTCCGCAACCGCAACGGACAGTATTTTAGAAACTTCAACCCGGGTTGTTTTTGTTTCAGAATATAGACGACATTATGCTTATTAAACTCATGAAGCCAGTTTCTGCAGAATTGGCGCTACCCCTGTGCACTGAAAGTTATGCTAATCACACAATTGCTCTAGCTGGAATGGGGTGGACAAATTACTCAACTAAACAGCCAGCAAGAGTGTTGCAGGAGTTGAGATTTGACGAGCGGCTTGAAGAAGATTGTCCGCTTACTAGTAAGATAACGAGTCCTTGTCTATGCAGATGGCTGTCGTGAACGATCTTTTCTGTTTGTGCGGTAAAAAACACTGGGGGCCGAAACAGAATAGATCCCATGATTTAATAAAAGTTATAGTTACTCAATTTCTTCAACCGACTACTGCGCTTCCAAGTCAGTTATATTTACTTATATCATAGTCTTTCAGGATGATACGAAATTAGAGCAATGATTTTCAAAACTGTTATAAGAAAACCGTCTCTCTCCAGAATCTTGCATCTTATGTTAGATCTTGGGAAGAGACGCACAGTTCAGGTTGCAGTTACTTCTGAGTTCTGATACTGAATTCTCAAAAGAAAATAACAAAAATCACTGGACTTGCGGGAAAAAATTTTTCAGATTTTAAAGGAGTTTTTTGTTTTACCAGAAATGGTTTTGACTAACTAGAAATTAAGAGATCACTTAACTCACCGGAATATTTCAAAACCACTTGATTTTTGGGTTGGACCAATCAGAATTTGTAAAAATTGCAAAGTCAACTGACTCATTTGAAAATTGCAAGCTGAATATTGCATTTGAATCACCTGAATTTGAAGTTTATTTCACTTTTCAATTTCAAAATTGTTACTCGCAGTTATAAAATCAAGGGTAGAAAGTGATTGAAGAAGATTGTCCGCTTACTAGTAAGATAACGAGTCCTTGTCTATGCAGATGGCTGTCGTGAACGATCTTTTCTGTTTGTGCGGTAAAAAACACTGGGGGCCGAAACAGAATAGATCCCATGATTTAATAAAAGTTATAGTTACTCAATTTCTTCAACCGACTACTGCGCTTCCAAGTCAGTTATATTTACTTATATCATAGTCTTTCAGGATGATACGAAATTAGAGCAATGATTTTCAAAACTGTTATAAGAAAACCGTCTCTCTCCAGAATCTTGCATCTTATGTTAGATCTTGGGAAGAGACGCACAGTTCAGGTTGCAGTTACTTCTGAGTTCTGATACTGAATTCTCAAAAGAAAATAACAAAAATCACTGGACTTGCGGGAAAAAATTTTTCAGATTTTAAAGGAGTTTTTTGTTTTACCAGAAATGGTTTTGACTAACTAGAAATTAAGAGATCACTTAACTCACCGGAATATTTCAAAACCACTTGATTTTTGGGTTGGACCAATCAGAATTTGTAAAAATTGCAAAGTCAACTGACTCATTTGAAAATTGCAAGCTGAATATTGCATTTGAATCACCTGAATTTGAAGTTTATTTCACTTTTCAATTTCAAAATTGTTACTCGCAGTTATAAAATCAAGGGTAGAAAGTGATTGAAGAAGATTGTCCGCTTACTAGTAAGATAACGAGTCCTTGTCTATGCAGATGGCTGTCGTGAACGATCTTTTCTGTTTGTGCGGTAAAAAACACTGGGGGCCGAAACAGAATAGATCCCATGATTTAATAAAAGTTATAGTTACTCAATTTCTTCAATCGACTACTGCGCTTCCAAGTCAGTTATATTTACTTATATCATTGTCTTTCAGGATGATACGAAATTAGAGCAATGATTTTCAAAACTGTTATTAGTTAACCGTCTCTCGCAAGAATCTTGCATCTTATGTTAGATCTTGGGAAGAGACGCACAGTTCAGGTTGCAGTTACTTCTGAGTTCTGATACTGAATTCTATTTAATTTCAATTATATAACATTAAATCAACTTTCCTTGCGATAACAAAATTTACATAACTAACCGATCAGGCAAAATTTTTAGCAACCAATGAATATACTGCCAAAATAAGAAACAGTGGCAAAATTCTGTTTTGGTATCCCGGGCCGAGGGTTTTACCCAAAAATAACGGTCTTTAATTATTTTCATCTTGCGAGCAAATATCTACTGTTTCAGCTGAACCGTTGGAAAATGTGGCTGCTTACGCCGCTTATGGAATGGAGTTCGAAACCCGCATTTGTCTCACAGCGCAGCATCCTGCACACGGCTCTCCGTGCTGGGGCGACTCCGGTAAAGTTGATTTTTGTCTCTAATACAGCTTCTACGATATTTTCTTTTGCTCTAAATTTTTTGACCAAATTTGTCTCGTTCACGTTCCTGAAAAATTTTTACCTTTTTATGTCTGTAACCCGCAGTTACAAAGTTAAGAAATTAACTGATTATAATATACTTTGTTGTCCAGAAAATTTAATTTAATTTACTGTTTTTCAAACAATATGGTCGATTAAGATCGTTCTACGAAGACTGCGGGCCTTCCATCTATCTCAAGAGGTCATTTTTATGCAAGGCAAAAGTTGCAGTCGAAGAAAAGGCGGCGCACATAAAATTGATATTACATCAAATAAAGTCATTCGGTTTACTAGAAAGTTGCACAACTGTTTTCTTAACTGGAAAAATTCGAGATCCTTGGACTTGAGGAAGAAGTCAAGATTACCTGATTAACCAGATAAATGGAATATTGTTATACAGACTGGAAAATTGAAAATTTACCCAACTTAAAAAAACTGTAAAGTCATATGTTTTATCATGAAGTAGCATCGTTATTAGACGGGCGAATAACATGAAGAACCGTTTCGCGCTTACTGCAAAAAAGATCAGTTGATTTACGGAAAAATTAAAAGTGCTTTGACTCAACGAAAAATATCCAATAATCATAAATTTGCAAGTCCAATAGTTTGACCAGAAAATATCAGAACCGTTCGACTGACTGCAGAACTGCATGATTAACGGACGCTCCCACTAAAATTGCAAGATCATTTGAGTTATTGGCCGAGCTAAAGTCCGATAAAATACAAGAAAAATGCAAGATTGTTTGACTCTCCAAAAAAATTTGAAACTGTTCAGTTAGTCAGAAAGTTTTCGGGATAATTTGAGTCATCACAAAATGGACACTCAAAGGAAAATAACAAAAATCACTGGACTTGCGGGAAAAAATTTTTAAGATTTTAAAGGAGTTTTTTGTTTTACCAGAAATGGTTTTGACTAACTAGAAATTAAGAGATCACTTAACTCACCGGAATATTTCAAAACCATTTGATTTTTGGGTTGGACCAATCAGAATTTGTAAAAATTGCAAAGTCAACTGACTCATTTGAAAATTGCAAGCTGAATATTGCATTTGAATCACCTGAATTTGAAGTTTATTTCACTTTTCAACTTCAAAATTGTTACTCGCAGTTATAAAATCAAGGGTAGAAAGTTGTTAAATTAGTTAAAGCTAAGATAAACTACAGATTTAATATAAGGCACAATAAGGATTGCAATTCATATGCAACTAAATATTTCATTTGCACTTATTTTTCCTTAAAACAACTTAATTTACAAACTTTCGTGAAAGTTTGAGGGAAATCCAAAAAGTTCAAAAAATTTATTTATATACATATCATTTATAATATAGCAAAAACTGTGTTTGATCAAAGCATGACAAATATAAAATTAATAAGACATGTAAAAATATCCATCGATAAATTATCTGACTCACTGGAATATTGCATGATCGATAGAATTACAGGAAAATTTAAGATCAATTGATTTACCGGCTAAGTTTAAGATTGTTTGAGTAAAATAAAATCGCCAGTTCATTCGCCCAGAAAATTGTTTGCAGTTTTATTTCAGTTCTTGATCTTTTTTTCATGTAACTTTAACAAAATTTATTGGCAGAATATTGGTATTTGAACCTTTTAAGAAAAAAAACATTTTCTCTAGTGCAGCAATTTAATGGACTTTACGCAAGAAATGGGTACGGAAAACTTTTGGCCTTGCATATTAACATGAGAGCTATCTTGTTACTAGTGTATTTGTAATGCGTTCAAAAAAAATGCAGATAATCAGCTGTTTTTAAAGTAAGTTTTTTCAGTTGAAAACAATAGTTTGAAAAGAAGTCTATCCATTTAAAACTAAACAAGTTGTGGACGTAGAACCGTTACTTTGTAAAAAAAAAATAAAAAATAGAATCGCGTTCATTCCAAAGATGTCATGCTACGTTTTCATATTACTTTTCTAAAAGAGGACATTTCCTCGAGAGAAAAAATGTTTTGATATTTTGGGCTTATTTTCTGGTAAGTTTAATATTTAGTGGTGCATCAAATAAAGTTTTATTTCCAGAACTGAAGCGGTTTCTTAGCATTTGAACTGCACTACTAATTGTTTTTAAAATGTCTGAAAAATGTCTAAAGTCTCAGTTACCAAACTACCTGAACAAAAAATGATCTTAGTAATTGTTTTAAGTTAATTAAGATTCTCATTAATCATGCTCAGTCATTAATGGTTGCAGAGTTTCCTGGTAATCATATTAAGGTCTTAAAAAATTTTAGTGAGCTTAAAAATGCTGTTAGTGCTACGCTAAAAATCAATGAAATTGAAAATTTTCTTGTTTTAATATCAAAATCAATTTTATTTTTCTTTTGTAATCATTTTGAAACCTTTATGATTTCTAAGAACCATACTATTGATGAAAAGAACGTATTTTTTCAATCTTTTTAGCCATCTTGCTCTTCTCAGAGATCGAATTAATCACAATTGTAGAAAAAAAGATAGAGACTTAGGTTTGGACTAATCACCAAACGTTTCGTTTCACGATACCAGGACGATTTATATTTTTCATAAATTTTAAGAGATCATTTGAGGATATTAAGAGATCAATTCTAAGGAAACACTGAAGAGATCATGCATGGTTCGTAGTTTTCAGTTAAAAAGCCATCTAATTTTCTTAGTATCCATTAAAATACCACAATTTGCCAATGAGTTGAATCAAGATTTCACGCTTATTGACGAATCAATTTATTAAAACTTTAAAAACTAAAAGATCGTATATGATATATAGTAATGGTACACATATACAGATGTACGTATATTATACATTTCAATTTATATCTGATTTAACTTTCCGCATTCCATGAAAACGGGCGCTAGAAAAGAGCAGCGTGTTCTACGGTCGCAGTTAGCCTTTAAGAAAATTTTTGTAGTCTTTAGCGCAATGTTAGGCAAGATTAATAACTGCTCGTCCAGTAATTAATATCTTAACAAAATCGGCTGTTTTCCTATCCGTCCTATGGAGTGACTGATGTTGGATTGGTTAACAACCTGCATGCTTTTTGCAGCCTACATGTCCTTCGCAAAAGTAAAAATTAAAAAAAAATTTCTTTGTTGTTTAAAAAAAACTGTTTCATTAAAGACAACATTTATGAAGTATCAGCGCTGCGTACGTTCGACTGTGAAACGAGCCTGAATCTCGTCTCTTTCTCTCTCTCTCTATATATATATATATATATATATATATATATACATATACATATACAATTATATATATATATATATATATATATATATATATATATATATATATTATATATATATATATATATGTAAATATATATATATATATATATATATATATATATATATAATGTATATTTACATATATATATATATATATATATATATATATATATATATATATGTATGTATATATATAGATATATATATATATATATATATATATATATATATATATATATATATACATTTATACATTTATATATATATATATATATATATATATAATGTATATTTATATATATATATTAATATATAT
>NW_027451800.1:0-19955 GCF_964194025.1 Convolutriloba macropyga
TCTAATTGTTTTCCTTAAGGAATGCTCAGACAGGAATGCGAAAAAATCTGTTAAAGTCAAATTCAAAAAATAAAATTGGATTACGGTTTACAGAAATCTAGTTTATCTAACCAAAATAGTATAATGTCAAATAAGGTAGATTCAAAGCGGTAGATTCTTTGTTCCGCATTGTTCCCCGATTAAGCATAGAAGATTCTTTACACTGGTGTGCTTCAACACGGCGAACAAAATACATAGAGATCAGGAAAAGGCTGCAGATTTTCCATGGGAGCTCTGCATATAGACACAACCGGAGGGGGGTGTAATTTCGACACGGGAAACAAAAGATTCGAGAAGTAATCCAGTATGGGAATTTTAGATAAATTGATCTTTTGTTTCGCCGAGAGAAAAATTAAAATTTGTGGGTTAGAAAGACACTGTTAACATTTTTTAGGTGATGTAAGGTGTGTAAGCAGCAACATATGGAAGTGGCAACGAAGACTATATATAAAGACTAATTACGATGGTATTTCTCAGATGATGGTATATCATACAGTGTTGTATCTCACTCACATAGCAGTCCCAATTTAGATCTAAATAAAACCTTTTTGTCCTGGTCTTTAGTACTCTCCAATTTTCCTATCATGACTTACCGGCAAACATTGATTTTACAAATAAAAGCGTTTTTATTTTGAATTTGACAGAAAACATGCAATTTTTTCTGCTTTATTTAATATACACTCCTATTTCGCCATGTTCATCGTATATTAGCGATTTCGCCGATGACAAAAATTTATTTGGCAATTCGAAGTTGTGTTTTACTGAAATGGGTTGCTATTATAGTCTCTCACATATGGCAATATTTCATCACATGCAATTTTGTTTGTGCGATTTATTCGCGTGATCAAAAAAAAATTCCTTGCAAGTTGAATTTTGCCAAAAATCCTTCTTACAATTCTCAGAATGCATCTTGCCAAAAAAATATCATTACAAAAAACGTCTAGATGAAAAATCATTCATTAAAGAACTTAGGAGAAAAATGCAATCACATAATGACAAACAACAACTTCTAATTTGTTATCACAACTTTTTCCGCTAAATTCAAACTCTAGCTAATACAATCCGGCAAAATGATGATAGTAAATGCTCCCCCTAAAGTCAACCCTTACCCTAAACTTTATGATTTTATACATTTTCCATTATCAAATAGAAACTTTTGCTCCCAATTTCTCAGAAAAAGCGTTAAAATGGGGGAATATTGATACATTAAAGACCAACTTTTACAAAGCACTAAAAGTTATACAAAATGCTTTACTTACTATTTGCTGTTATCTAGGAACTATATTAATTAAATTATGTTTTTACATGTTTTTCTGAGCAATCCATAATTTGATTTTTTATTTTGCCGTTTGGTGGAAATTTTTTTCTTCACATTATCATTTACTTCTGTTACAACTTTTCTTTGTTTAAAATCTCATATCCAGTTGCTGATTATAGATGCTGCTCTGAGTTTCCAATAGCAGAAAAAACTCGCATTAATTTTGGCGTTCCAGATCATAAGCAAAGATTTTTGCAAACCGAAAAAATTTCTTGCCAAATCAGTGGCTTTACAAGGCTACAGAAAATTAGCTCCCCAATGATTCTGGATTTTTTATGGTTTAAGATCTGATAAGATGCTTAGAAAGAATTTTTATCGTGTAAGATCTTTTGGGACCTTACAAGATAAAAAAATTCTTAGTGAGTATCTTATCAGATCTTACACGATAAAAGGTAACAAAAGGCAGAATTTTGATTATGTAAGATCTGACCACATGTTTTAATGATTTCAATATAACCGTATAACTTAGTTAAGTTCCTATGAAAGTTTAAAAAAATCAGTCAACTTACCAGTTCTGAAAAAAATGTTTGTTGATTCTATATTGATTTTAAAACTACTATGTAGTTGTTTAAAATACAACTGCACAGCTCTGGGGTATCATGACGGAATTTTTCATATTCCGACTCAATTTATTCATGATTTTTTTTCAGAACAGATGTTGCACTGACATTCTAAGAATAAGCGAAATCATAAATCAACAAGATCTGTTACGACCAAAATTCAGACTGTAAATTGTGGGTAAGTAGGCTGACATCATTCGCTACTAATAACACGTTGTATCACAAAGAGAGAATTCTGTAATTGCTATTGTTCAAAAAGCCATTTTTCATACAAATTACGCAGACCTTAACCTTTTTGAGTCAACGAAGAAATCTGTTAAATTGTTGGAAATGGAGAATGTTAATAAAAGTTCGGTAAATAGTTTACAGTAGTGTTTTGGTTGCAATCATTGAAAATGAGATAGATACATATGATCAAAATAATTAATACACACTCAAAACTGGCAATGAAAAAGTACTATGCTGATTGGCTCGAGCGCGTACAGTACTGTAAATTGTACTTTCGAAACGCGGAGCGTCAGAAATTCTCCGCGATCTGTAAACGTTTACTAAAGCGCCACCTGACTTTCAGGAGAATATGAAAACGCTATTTTAAAGCAATGGACCGCCTATTGAGAATTTGATGATGTTTTTTATTGGACTTAGACCCTAATTTGAGAGGGACCAACGCATGCAAGAAACTGGATCAACGGGTGCAAAAATTGACCGGGAACATGTGCAAAAATTGTTTACTTTGTCATTTTTGCAATCTACCATTAGACGCCAAATATTTTCGAAAACCGATACAGAAAAACAAAAGATTAATGCTAAACATTGTTGCATAATTTCACTCAATTTATCAAACCAAAATTTATTACTCAAATATTTCTGAGATTATGATCTCAAATATGCATACAGTTTAACATAAAATCATCAACTGCAGGTAATTTTAACGTTGTTTTTGCAGTTATGACTGGCGAATTGGACTTCAGAACGGGATTTTTTAGCTTGAGAGACGTGCAGGAAACGAACTCTAAGAAGACATGGACTGAACTCGCATTGGTGGAAAGAAACACGTTCGGTTTCTTAGATGATATTCCGATCGTAAGGTGTGGAAGCGAGCAAGAACAATTAAAGTTAGTTTTCGACTTTCTTTCAAACATTGAAAATCTTTGAATCAATTTGCCAAAATTTGAATCAATTTAACAAAAATCAAAAAGTCAAATCCTGGATCAGACATAACACAAACAGGAATATGAGGATTTAATTGAAAGATCTGGAAGAAGCATCCACCTCTTCCGCCAATTAGTCTAAAATAATTTTTTTTAATATTTTAGTCAATCAATTGAGCAAACACTTTCTCAATTTAGCAGTTATCTAATCTTTTGCCACCATTGATTAAAAAACCAGAGTGATTTGTCCTCACCATGATCCAGAATGATTTGTCCAAATCATGATGCTGACCTCAACGCTATGAGTAAAAAACCTCCAAAAGAATGAAATAGTTAGGATTAGTCTGCTCATTTTATTATCTTACAATGTAACTACGCCGTAAGCAATTCACAGTTATTATAGGACACCAGTAATTGCTTCAATTTGTAAGGAAAACTTGTCAAAATATTCAAAAAGTAGTGTCTTAACTTGACGGGTTTAGTGCTTGCAACTGTATCAATTGGCTTTAGAACATAATCATGACACCAAAATGTGAATAGCGGCCTGTTTATCCCGTAACTCAATCCAATTAATTGCTTAAATAATGTTAAAGTGCTTAATAAGCAAATTTCTGTGCCGATAGCTTTGGGGCGAGCACTAGTGCTCAGTTTTCGTTTACAGAATATAGATGTCATTTTATTGTTAGATATGAGAGTTCTATAGAACACTCATGTCTAACAAAATGACATCTCCCGGGTTGACCCCATAATTCAAAAAGTTATAATATTACAACTTCATATTATGGCGTCTATGAAAAGTTGTAGTCATAGAACTTTCATAAAAAGGAAATCTATGGAATTGAATATTTATGAAAATTTTTTTTTACATCATGAAAAGGAGGGAAATAGTATGTTTCAAAAAACTAACTTGAAAAAAAATTGAAAAATTGAGTCTTAAGCGAACAGAGAATTATGAAAAAGTTGTAGTCATAGAACTTCATAGAAAAAGAAAAAAAATTGGAGAAAAGTGAAAAACACTTTTGCAAGTTAAAAAACTCCTTGCCCGCCCTTAATTATTCAATGAAAACCCATTGCATCAAATGAGACTGCAAATTACAATCAACAATGAAAAAGTTGTATTCATAGAACTTCATAGAAAAGTTTTGGTTCAATTTTTTCCGTAAAAGAACTAATTTCTTCCTTACGAAGAAATGTCATCTTGCCATTCAAATTTTTGGCGCAAAACAGACCAGCGTATAGCAAAAAAGTATGGGACAATGAAAATTCGATAGAACATGGTTCCAGTGTTTTTCCAAAAAAATTTTGGGGTAAATCGGACACCCAAAATTTTGGTTAATGTAGCTAATTCCTTTTTGAAATGACCAATTGATATTGCCAACGAGTTGTTTCGAGAAACCAAACTTTTTGAAGCGCAGTTTGTGTTTTTCAGCTGATATCAAACTAAGTTTTACCTCATCGAGAATTGAACCACCCCATCTCAATAATTTTGCTTACAAAACTCATCCATATAAAACTTACCCATACTGTTTTGGCAGTGCCTTCTATCCATAAGGATTGTAAGGCACCGGCTTTTTTTGTTTGGCGTCTTCGTTAAAGTTTTGGGGGCTCAAAATTTTTTTTTTTAAAAAAAAAACGATTTTTTGTTAAATGTCCATCCCTTTGTGCCCTTACAGGCACCTTCTCCCATGTGCTGTATTTTAATTGTGCGTTGTTTCTTTCTTCTATGATGTTCTATGATGTTCCTGGCGTATCCGGGATTTTAGATTTTAGCTATATATCATGTCTTGGAAAAAAAAGAGCCTCCATTTTTGCTTATTCTGCAAGAAAAACAGTCAAAACTGTTTTCCTTTGTAGTTTAAGAAGCTCATGAGGACTCACGAAAAAACCAAGACTCTTTAAATGCCTCCTTTCTGTTGTTATGGAGAAGTAGTATTCATAGAACTTCCATATTATGGAGAAGTTGTAGTCATGAAACTTCCATTTATGGAAAAGTTTTAGTCATAGAACTTTCATTTATGGGAAAGTTATAGTCTTACCAATCTTTTAAAACTTTTTTGATTTATGAAGTCAATGGTCCATAATATGAAAGTTCTATGATTAAAACTTTTTGTCGACCCGGGCTATATATTCTGTAAATAAAAACTGAGCACTATTGTCGCACCAAAGCTTTCGACGCAGAAATCTTAAAATCAATTTCATCCCAGTTAGATCTTCCCACAACATCAGGTCATTTTGTATCTCTTCAACCTTCAAGTGCGCCATCAGAAGAAAGTATCCCATTGACTTATAAGCGTAAAGTTTTGTCTGTTAAACATATACTAAGAGAGGTAGCCAAAAAGTGCGCGGGAAACAATCATCGACAAAATTGCACCCGGGACGTCATATAGTGGGGAATGTCGTCTGATTACATCTCTGCTGATAAAAACTATAGTACTCTAATTGTCTCAGGACTGCTTAAAAAACATTGAGACACAGCTGAGGTGGAGAGACATTTCTCTACTTTTGTTGGTATCACAACGTGCATTCCATATTTTTGTGCTTGGATGAGGCCGTTTGTGTGCTATCTCTCAAACAATTTAAAATAGTACTTCACGATTTTCATAATAATCATCGTTCATCTTGGTACTTCGATTTTACGGCCCAACATTGTGGATCGCAATAATTGAACGCCAATTTGCTTCTGCTGTAAATTTAGCGTAACAGTTGAAACGCAATTTGTAATAACTTGAGACCTTAAGTTCCAGTCTAGTAAATTAAATCCCATAAAAACTGCCCACGTAATCATTAATCAGAAATTTTGCGACCAGGAAACCCATATCGATTTTCGAGGACTTATTTTTGTCAAAATGAGTAAGAAATATGCTTTCTTATTGCCATAGAGAAATTCTCATCTTATACTAGTGCAAAAAAATACCATGAGCAAAAGTTGTAAAGTTCTTCGACAATTATCTTTTTTTTACGGCGTCGCCTCTAAAGTTCAACGTACACAAAGCATTGGTACACAATTTTGTTGTACATGAAACCACCTGCAAATAATCATAAAGTTTTTTGGTATTGTAAAGAGATTGATACTAAGAACTAAAGGATCACACGCGTGTATAAATTAACCTGAAAAGGCCACTAAATTTGTTTAAATTGAGATCTGCGCTTGGTTCAATAATTGCATAGCATTATTTCCCATAAATACAGAAAACCACGCAATTTTTTTGACAAAGCATTGTAAAAAAATCGTTTACTTCGCTATGCATCTACCAGCCGAAATCCCAACACGAAAGTTTTTTTTTGCTAGAAAAGTTTTCTTCAAAATCTACTCACAACGTCCCCGGTTTGCTCTGCCTCCGCCTTCGAATCAGCTCAGCTGCTCAAAAGTAAGTTGATATAATTCGATAGAATATTTCAACAAATTCAGGGATAAATCAATTTGGTTTTAAGCAACAAAAGTTACTTCAAAGAACTAAATTGGAATTTCTCTAAGGATCCTAATCTCTCTAAACCAAACTGAATAAGCAAAGCTGTCTGCTCTAATATCAGCCTCACAAATCTCTCGTTCTTGGCTCTCGATATTCTTTATGAAAGTCTAGCTTCTATTAAGAAAGACCAACTTTACTCGACGACAACTATTCTCTCTCTCTGATTTTCTTATTCAAGTTGAACTCCTCTACGATATCAAAGTTGTTTTGCGCTTTCTCTAACTTCGCTGCCACAGCAAACAACCATGGTGTTTTACTCTTCCTTAGCAACATTTCGAATCACCGCGTAATGTATCGAGTGAACAACAACTTTGTTCAAACAGCTGCTATGGACTACATGTGAAACAATTACGTAAAGTTTGTTATGACTTCAAAAGAACAATTGAAAGACCTGAACGCCTTCTTAATACATTGCAGACTTCTATTCAAGCTATTCATACTAGAAAATTAGCAGTAATAGTCTTATGACACTACCAATTAATCAATCGGTCAAACGCTGAACTCAAGAATTTAAGCCTTATTTGGAAGTCTAAAGTACGTCTAAAAGAAGTTCCCCAAAAATGTCAATGATGGAATTGCTTCTTGCTATGTACTAACTCGCTACCAAGTTTGAATTTGGTACAGTATTTACTCAAGAATAACTATTTTTCCTTAATCTCGCTTCCCTACATACAGAGTAAGTCTGTCCTGAGAAAAAAATGATCACCTATTATGTATTATGTTCCCATACATTTGACACTTTGAAAATTGGATTGCAAAAAACATGAACTCAAACTATTTGGAGCTGGATTATTCATTTTTTTGGTCAAGAAGTTGAGCAATTGCACTTCAGACAAAAACAACAATGATAGTTTCAATTCTACACTCCTCCATTCTACATTATTATTCTCCCGAATAATTGCTAAAACTTATAAAAAATGCCAATCACTATACTCAAGCTAACCTTATCTTCTGACTCATTTCCCTTATGCTGATTTTAATTGTGATGTACAATTGAATTTAGGATCAAATCAGCCTTTTTCCACCAATAGTGAAAATTAGCTGATGAAAACACAGTAATTTTCGCTGGAAACAGTCTCAAGTTCCCAAATATTTCCACTCTCTGACTCCGTCGACGACTCTTCGAAATAGGAGGAGTAGCTGATAAGCCTGTCGGTAGACTCCAGCCTCAGCGAATCAAGGCTTTCTGCGTTAACACTCGGCTGGAAAGAACTAGCTCTATCGTCCTCCTCTGCAATTCCAATTGAGTCGGCTAACCAATCCTTCGATAGGAAGCCCCTCAGCTCGTGCCATGGGCCACTTCCATCCTTCAGAAGGACGAATCCATCGTCTTGCTTCAACTCAACTATCAGATATTGGGTAGACACCCCACCGAATCATTGTGATTCGTAGCCTCAGTCCCAACAAAAAGGATTCCCACACCAAGTTCTCATCATCCTCAAACTCATCGGGGTGTAGTCGCGGATCACCGGGTAAATAGTTTGATCTATTATGAACGTGTGTTGACTGTTTTAATGCTACTTTTCGACGTCTAAGTTAACTGAACTTAGCGTTTAAATAAGGAGAGTCAAAATGATCTGTCTACTTTTGATTTTCTCATTCTCTACACATTTTATCCTTTCCTCGGTCACTTCCACTGGGTTCTTTTTTTGAATCTCATTATTCTTTCGTGATTGCACGCAGAACAATTTAACACAAAGCTGATTATAGCTCGTTGAATTTCAACAAAAAATGAACAGAAATCAATTCGTTGAACAAAAAACGCGTGTTTATTTTGACTTCTACTGTATCAATATCTCATTGTTTCAAAGCTCTAAATTTAAACAGAACCTTTCTTCTTATCAAAGCAAACCAATTTCGAATGGCCAACACCAACTACCTTGTTCCGGAGTTAGAAACTTTGGGTATGGATTTCCTCATATCCAAATTCAGGAGAGTCCGGCAAATTATTACGAGATTACTATTGTAATTGATCCTTCCTCGACCGATAATGTTTGAAACATACGACACTCACATTACTTTCACCCTAATTGAAGGCCTAGTTAATGCGGGCCAGATGAATAGCTCGTAGGATGTCAGAAGCTTACTGGACGATCTGAAACCACGAGTTGTGTTCCTCAACCGAAGAAAGGAATAGTCCTTACTCACCTTCCTCCTGTATTCAAACCTCCTTTTCCAAATTTACTTCTCCTTTATTCTTTTAGCCCTACTTTTCCATACGTATCTTAAGTACTTAAAACGTTTAGTTTTTCTTCCTATTTTTCATCGATAAACTTAATGGTTGGGAAAATTTTGAGGAGTTGGGATTTAAAAAAAATATCATAAGAATCTTCTATATACAAATAACAATACATAAGAAAGTGTTCACAACGAAGGGCAGTTCTATACCCATTTCGCCAAGTATTGGAGAGGGGAGTTTGTAAAAGCTTTTTGAGTCATCAAGCGAATTCCTTATATCAATTGACATCAATCACTGCGTTGGAGGGCTGGGTTGATGCCAATTCTTTCATTTTACATACAATGAGAATCACAAGTAACGCTCTGATTACACATTAGATTGAAAGAGCGATTAAAACATACAACATAGAATGTCGATGTCAAAGTACTCAAAGTCAAAGTATTCAAGTTTAGGTCTGAGTTCATGGAGTATTATCAACCAGTAAATGAAACCGGTTACTTCTCTTAACTCTCCACCGCGCAATTGTTAACCAGGTGAGAAGGATTTCTCCTGGGGTAGCGACACTCGTTACCCTTGAGCCACGTCTTGGGGTCTCCGACCTCGCCGCCTGCGAGGTAACCGCCTCGTTCAGTTCGAAGATCAAATTGAAGCTGAGTAGAGCTCCAAAGATTGTGAGATGCCAGGTTGATCGTTGCCAGATCTGCAGGCAAAATCAGTACTTTCATTCCGGTGTGTCTTCGACCAAGCAAAGCGGTTCCTTTGTTGACGGAAAAATCTCTTACACAAAGGTGCAGGGTTCTTCCTACAAGATCGATAGAAAAAATACGCCATGGAGGTCAAGACTATGGCTAGTAAAAACCTCACCAAGACATTGAATGGTCGACTATGATATGCACTCCAGTGGAAACGCAGATGCTGGTTGATGATTCATTCGGCAAAAGGACGAGAGATCCACTCCATACTTTCTGCATGAGCCTGATCGCGAAAAAGATTGCGGATCTCTGCTCCAACTTTTTTGGATTCCACTTTCCTCACAGTATCAAATAGGGTGCGTACCAAAGGGTGTTTCTGGATATTGATCACAATTACACTGCTGTACTGACATGTCCAGGGGTCCGTGTACGGAAACAGAGTTCCGCTGGGGTTCTCAAATCGCCCATCGCATGGTGGCCGGAGCAAACAACTGCGACATCCCGAAACGGGATAACCAATCTACTCCAACACATGAGTGAAATTGAAGAGTTTGTAGTCGGATGACTTGGACGTAACCAAGTAAGTCGAATTGTCTAAGCATTCCGAAGTCCGCTCTTCTAGTAATGCAACCACTTCTTGCAGGCAGAGCTTCAAAGCGGCAGCAGGTAAACTGAAAAACAAGCTGGATACACAAGTGGTTTCATTCGTTCAGGACATTGAGATTGGTTTCAGACACAGTGCGAATTAAGTTTCTCTTCCGACACTTCAGCGAAGTGGTATCTCCTCTACGAATAGAAGGCGAGATTTTTGGAACAAATTTTTGGTTGCTGTAAATCCATCGTCAATAGGTTGGGGTAGAGCCACAGCTCGGTAGACGTGGTACAATCCGCTGGTGTGATGAAGGGGGATATTCACGATTACATTATTTCCCGTGGTCGTTATCACCGAAGAATCCACTAATTCAAATCCGCAGTAGATCGTACGCTCGGATCGAGGTATGGCTTCCCGCATCCTGTCTAGCTTCAAACCATCAAAGACCTTCTGCAACAAAACTGGCGGAATCTGGGTAGCTGGAAATATTCCACTTGTCAATGAAGGCAAGGCATCATCCAAGATGTATTCAAAGTTGTGCAACCAGATTTTGAAAGCATTGACGGCCTCACGCAGTGCGTTCAAAGCTTGTGAGTAATTCAGCGTTGCCGTTGAAAAACGTGAAGACTTCTGATGGACATCGTGATCTTTCGAGCTGACGCATAGCCGCTGGCCGTCAAAAGTTCCGTCAGTTTCCTCAAACAGCCAGTTCAACGCATCACGGATCATTTGGGAGTTTGTGGTCGCATCGCGAGAAACCATTTTCAGCTGGTTCTGGTTCTTGTTAAGTGAATGTCCAAGCAAATGAATCCGCTCCCCAGTATCCAAAGTTCTGCCTCCCCTCCTAGATCGTCATTTGCCTGTCTTCCACCACAAAATCCAAAGAATGAGAAGTAGTGAAAGAATCCCTAGAACCGGGGCTAGAACGGTGGCGGCCGCGGCTCCAATCAACAGTGGTTTCATCCATGGTCGTTCCCTACCGTGAATGTGATAAGAACCATTGATGAACATTTCGGCCCGTATCTTCATTTCCGCCAGCACCCGAGCTATGTTGTCCGCTTCATATTCTATCCCCTTGAATGCTATATAGCTGACATTGATATAGCTCTGCGTCAATTCCTTTTTCCCACAATTTCGTTGTTTGTAGTAGCCATTTCATCGTTCCGCAAACTTGAGTTGAGAATCTTGAAAGGTAAAGTCTAGGTGATTCTTGTTGATACCCGAAAGAATAGGAAAGGAGATCGAGACCCAAGTGGATTCCATGGCACTAGCTATAATTACTGGCGTCTCTGATGTGAAAACCGATCCCGCCGAATGATTGAAAGAGGTACCGTCCGACCTTCTTGCTTCCAACGACCCCATGATCGCAATCAAATTCAGAATGAAGTTGAAAGTCGACATTGTCTAGTTGAATGAATCCTAAACAGCCCGTCGTTATTAAGAGGCGATAATAAAAAAGCGTCGCCTTAAAGTGTTGGGTAGAACAAGTCTATGGGTACTGGCACTCTTGTCCATAACCAAGGCTGCTTGTGTTGTCCTGTGAATTGTTGTGTTGTAAATGAAACTTAAATAGGGTAACAGTTTATCACATGTTCGCGGATTGTCCGCACAATACTTCGAGATGACATCAGCAATCAACCGGTTATGCTTCTCAACTTTCACGTTGCCTGGAGTGTGATATGACAAGGTCTTGGTTCAACAATTTTCAACAGCCTGCAAACCTTCAACATGAGCTCACCTCCAAAGCTCTTTCCCTGATCCATGTGGAGTAAGTCGGGTAGACCAAATCGCAAAACCCAGCTCTCTACAATCTCCTTTGCTACATCAGGTGCTTCGGTACCCTTCAGTGGGACACTGAACACATACTTCGTGAACAAATCTGTCATTACCAATATGTGCTTGGCTCAAGTTTCGTTGGCCATAGTAACTGGACACCGGATATCTGCTGCAGACGTGGGAAATCGTATTCCAACATTGAACGATACAAGTCCTCCTATCCTCCTCCTTCCGGGTGTAGTCCTAGCTGCACATTGTAGACACCAAGCAAGCTTCTTTTCAAGATCTTGTCTCATGTGTGGCCACCAGAAACAATGGTGGTTTTCCTTCCCAGCAATACCATCGCCGGTGGAGAATGCACTTCTTCACAGTGAGTTCGTTCGGCCTAGACCAGTATGCCAACTCTTTGGGCCCATGCTACACTGCTTCCTCTCGCGTCACTAAGTTGGAACCAAAGCTCTCAAGATCTCCTCCAGGATTGTAGGAACGACACAGGAAAACTCTGCTAATAACTTTGTCCTCCTTCTTCATTTTCTCAACATCAGGCGTCTTTCTACTCCAAATTATTGCTTGACCATTCAGTGCATCTTCCTCCGAGTCGGCGCCTCTGCCCTCTTCTTCTCAGATCATTCCCAGGAATCCCGTGTTTGTTCTTGCCAAAGCCACTTCGAGGGAAACAGGTTCAGTACAACTACCAATCAATCATTCTCTCTCTCTCAAGGAGTCCAGTTTGGTTCTTATGACGTTCGTCTTGATAGACTGTCAGCATTGCCATGATGATTCCCTGCTCTGTGCACAAACGTGAAGTCAAATTTCCTGAAGCTTTTGAATCATTCGGAATGTCATGCCGTCAACATCCCGTCAAAACATCCAACGTAAGCTTGTGTGGTCAGTTCTTAGGACGAATGGAACGCCCAACAGATATCGTCGGTAACACTTCAGGGCTTGTATTACCGCCCAAGCATTTCTTTTGCTGGTCAAGTACATCATCTCCGTCCTGCTCAACACGCGTGTTGACAACATCAGGCGTCGATACACTCCATTGCTTTCGTTGGAAAGCACGCTCCAAAGCTCGCAATAATGGCATCAGTGTCTACAATGAACGAGCCCAAAAAGTCTGGGTCCTGGAGAACGGGGGCGTTCACCACCTCTAATCTCAGCTTTTCAGAAATACTTGCCGAGCTGGGTTCCACTCAAATCGCGCACTCTTCTTAGTCAAATCGTGCAAGGGTTTGGCGATGCTCACGAAGTTCTTGATGAATCTTCGATCCGGAACCTATCCGGAATTTCTTTCAGGCCTACTACTGGAGCAACGACTTGAAGGATTGGGGTTTTCAGTCCCAGCAATACCATCGCAGGTGGAGAATGCTTTTCCTCATAGTGATTTCGTTCCTTCTAGTTCAGTATAACAACACTTTGGGCCCATGCTGCACTGCTTCGTCTTGCGTCACTAAGTTGGAAGCCCTCAAGATCTCCTCCAAGATTGTAGGAACGCCACAGGAAAACTCTGCTTACAGCTTTGTCCTCCTGCTGCATTTTCTCAACATCAGGCGTCTCTCAACTCCAAATTATTGGCCATTCAGAGCATCTTCCTCCGAGTCGGCGCCTCTGCCCTTTTCTTTTTCACAGGATTCATTCCACAGGATTCCCGTGTTCTTGCCAAAGCCACTTCGAGGGAAACATTTTCAGTACAACTACCAATCAATCCTTCTCTCTCTCCAGGATTCCAGTTTGGTTCTTCAGACGTTTGTCTTAATAGACTGTCAGCTTTTCCATGTTGATTCCCTGCCCTTTGCACAAACGTGAAGTTGATTTTTCTGAAGCTGCTGAATCATCCCGTCAGAATGCCGTCGAAACATTTAACGTAAGCTTGCGTGGTCAGTTCTTAGGACGAAAGGAACGCCCAACATATATGGTCGGTACCACTTCAGGGCTTGTATTACCCTCAAAGCTTTTCTTTTGGTAGTCGAGTATGTCATCTCCGTTCTGCTTAACACTCGTGATGAAAACACCAGTGGTTGATCCACTCCATTGTTTTCGTTGGAAAGCACGATCCAATGATCGCATTACTGGCATCAGTGTCTACAATGAAAGAGCCCAAAAAGTCTGAGTTCTGGAGAACTGGGGCAGTCATTAGCTCTAATCTCAACCGGTCAAAAGATACTTGCTGAGCTGGGGTTTAATCAAATCACGCAATCTTCGTAGTTAAATCGTGCAAGGGTTTGGCGCTGCTGACGAAGTTGTTACTGAATCTTCGATGGTAGTTGGCAAAATCAATGAAGGACACGACATCTCTCACTGTCTTGAGAACGCGCCATTCCCTAACTTTCGACGTCTTCGTGTGGTCGGGGGATGTTAAATCCACTCCGATGACGTAACCTAGGTACACCACTTGTCTCTGGAAAGGCTGGCACTTCTTCGGCTTCGTTTTCAAATTGGCGTTACGTAGCGTCACGAACATTTCTTCTAGATGCTTTAGGTGATCCTCAGCCGTCTTGCTGTAGGTGAGGACATCGTCAAGAATGATGAGGTTAGTTTGGTAAAAGTTCTGCTGGAATAGCTCATTCATAAGTCGTTGGAAGGTTGTGGGAGCATTGGACAGCAAACTGCCATAAGGACATACTCATACAAACCTCCGTCTGGGGTCACAAAAGCGGTCTGGTGTCTATTTTCGGCAGCTACAGGGATTTTTCAATATCCACCAGCTAGATCTACAGAGGAGAAAAATGTATTTCCTCTCAATGCATCAGACACTTGGGCTTGGTTAGGCATCGGGTAAGCATCCTTCACATTGATTTTATTCAGTTTTTATAATCCACACAGAACCTACAGCCCCCGTCTTTCTTTTTCTGTTTTACAATTGGCGTACTATATGGACTTCCTAATGTCTGTATCACTCCTTTCTCTAACGATTTTCTAATTTCTTCCGGAATGACCGGTATCTTAGCTGGTGAGATTCAGTGTGGTGGTACCTTGATAGGCTTAATACCAACTGTTTCAATTCGATGCCACTTCGGTAGATCCCAGCTCGGAATCATCGAAAGCAATTACGACTCTGTATTTGATGACAAGATCTCTAATGATTTCCTCGTACATTTCTTCATAATTTGCTGGGCTTCCTGTTGAGTTGAACTCAGAGGAACATCAGCCTCGCCAGCTTGCATTATGATTATCTCCTGAATTTAGACAAGAGTTTTGTTGACTTCTAGTCACCCTTTGGTCTAAGGTCTCCACTTCTTTCTCTCTTTCTCTCTGTTGACTCCTAAGTAATCATCGCTCTCGCCATCGTCGTCTTAGATACTCCCAGTGGCCATCATAACCTCTACTTGGTCTTTTTTATCAACTTTCTCCAGGATCTGTTTGACCGCTTCCTTTTTTTTCGGCTTCATGTGTCGGCTTCGTGTTACCATTTTCCGATGTTCCCCACAATTTTTCACTGTTTAAGGTTGCAATAGTTGACTCCACTGGGGCAGTTCACAACTGGTTGGTCTGCAAATCGATTACACATTTATGTTTGTATAGATCCCTGTTTCCGAAAATCATTTCCGTTTTGAGTCCATCAGTTACAAGGACTTCGCACTTGTCATCAATGCCACCATTTTGAGATGAATTGTTGCTGACCCTGTAACGTTTACATACCGACCATCAGCTGCCTCTAGGGATCCACGAAATCGCGCCTCTAGGAGTCCCGTTCACTTCCTCTGTAACTGTAATGGTTCCAGTTCGTGTGTCCGGTTACCCATTCACTGCAACCTTAGGTTTGAGGAACTGTGGTTGCGGAAGTATGTTGACTGCTTCTACATTGTTTAAAGTGTTACGGTTATTAATTGGATCTTGATTGTTTTCGGCCGGATGAAACCCTCTTTCCTCTCCGGCCCGTCTTAGTTTAAATGGTTATGTTTTGGTTCATTGTATTACCGTGTGTAGTAACCCATCTTGGAGCAATTGTAGCAGCGGACTCCTTGCTTTGAGCTCCCGGACTGTTTTCTATCACTGTTGATAACTTCTGGCCGTAGTGACGGTTTTCGTTGTACGGATCCTCTTTGATCTTGTCTACCTGGTTCTTCACTTGTTTCTTCATCTCATTCATTTCTACATTTATCATATCGGGTTCCATTTCTCTACTTACAGCTTTAACCTGATGTCCTTCAACACATTGGTCTGACTTTTGAAGGTACGTGATAATTGCCAACCGCCTGCTCGGCGTTACTCTAGATCCTTTGTTGATTGCATCGATGTAAAGGACCCTTTCAACGGCACCATTGAACGTATTGTGGTCCTGCCGAAGAATCAATTCCTGTATCTCTAAATCAAACAACACATCGATGAACTGCTCTCGATTCATGTTATCCACGTAATTGCATTCATTGTGGCATTGGCAATTTCTCCAAGCAATCTCACCCGTCTGGAGAACTCTCGAATGCCCTCTTTCCCGCCCTGATCAAAGTTCTTGAACCCTGTTCTTGCTTTCCTCAGATTCTTGTAGGGCGACATCTTCGGTTCCAAGTACGTCATCATTATTGCCAGAGTGGGAGCGGGTTGGTCTTGCATCTGAACGCATTAAAATACTGCAACAAACAACAAGAAGGGTAGGTATTGTGCTTCGAGCCTGCTCATCTGTCCAACCATGTTTGTCGATGAGGTATGGGAAGTGGGCTTTCCATGAAAACCAATGAGGAAACAATGCCGACGGGAACACCTCGGGCCTGCCAGCTGTGTTTTAGACCGCCAACTGGTTTTGAGCTACGACCACTGTCTCCACAAAATGCTTTTTTTTGTCCTCGTTCATTGCTTGCTCATGAACACAGGACTTCTTCGTCTTGAACTGAGCTCGGATTACTCTCCTTGCTCAAAATTTTGTAGGTATACTTGAACAAAACTAGCCCACCCAGAAGCACCACTGTAGATTTTTGTACTTTGCTTAGGCTGACTAGCTGGGGACCGACTGGCGCGCAAAACTCTAACAAAATGAAAGGGGTGCTTTGATGGCTCTCAGACTTCTACTGGAGGGTTATTTCATCCCGAAGCTGCTCCTGTCGGCTGTAGGAACCTCTAGTTGGGAATATTGAATTGATTTGAGTAATCAAACAACCTCAAATGAATAAACAAGAAATAAAAAAGATTACAAAATCACATTAAATTTCAACCAGAATTTTATTATAAAAGATGAGACACGACTTTAACTTGGTAACCAAATTCAGAATTTAAGAGCTACTATTTTCTCAATTCTACAAGCTCTCAATTCAACCGCTTGATCTAGCTGCGGTTCTCCGGTGTTTTATGTGGTCTGATTTCCAATCGCGCAAACTGGCGTTCTGAATTTATCAAGTCAGTTCAACTCTCTCAACAACGATTTTGTTATCAAAACTTTTTTACAGGTCAACTCCTAAGCTACAACTCTGTTATGGGACTGTTTGGTAAGGTTGTGGTTCAAATCCTTAGTATTTTATAAAGCAACAACGTACAAGAAAGATCAAAACAAAAGAATTTGTTTACATCGCATTATGGACCACATTAGTTATGCCTTTCTTACGTAAAGTTCGTTATGACTTCAAAAGAACAATTGAATGACCTGAGCGCCTTCTCTATAAGTTGCTGACTTCTATTCAAGCTATTCAAACTAAAACAAAAGCAGTATCGGACTTGTGACGCTACCAATTAATCAGTCGGTCAAACTATGAACTCAAGAATTTAAGCCTTATTTGGAAGTTAAAAGTCCCCCTACGGTATCTATAATCAAATTCATTAAAAGTGACAACAGTGGA
The DNA here is from genome assembly GCF_964194025.1 of Convolutriloba macropyga. Lineage (NCBI taxonomy): Eukaryota > Metazoa > Xenacoelomorpha > Acoela > Convolutidae > Convolutriloba > Convolutriloba macropyga. The sequence goes on from NW_027451800.1 coordinate 17,543, forward strand.
ACTTATCCCAAGGTATGCACTTTATCGCTACCAGGTTTGACCACACTGAGTTTAACACTGGATGATAAACAATTTTTATAAATTGGGTCAAAAAACAACAAGACACAAAAATTTATCTTTTCGAAAAAGGAACACCCATAAAGGTGTTAAAAGGCAGAGAAAAATCGATCAGTCGTACATCACAAATATTTCAATGTGAAACAAACGCAAAGAGAGTGGTTTACTAGTTTTCATCAACTCTTTTGCTATGTGGGAGTTCTGATTGTATCCAAACTATTCCGGTCAAATTTTTCATTCAATTGATTTCTATAAATGCGGAGTCGCTTTATGAACATCTTCTGCAAAACACTTCACATCAACTGTGACCTCTGGAACTGATGGAAACTATCGCCAATTGTCTGAATATCCCCCAGTTATAGTTAATTACAACTCTTTGACCCCTTTAGAACTTTTTTTCCAAATTCTGTAGTAGTTAAAAGGAACCATTTGGGGGTGAATCGGAAGGTTGGTGACCTGTTCTGTCCTTTCCAGAGGTTGTGAGACACTTTGGAGAATGTATTTAAGAGGTATGACGACCATTTTTAACACCTCAGTCATAGCAACTTATTGCATGACGTGATCAAAAGAACATCATAAATCTCTGGAGAGATCGTATGAAAGAAGTATAAAGTCGGGGGAGGGCTGCATGTTGGAGGGAGGTGCGAGGGTGTGGGTTTAGAGGGGGGCATTGCGTAAAAAAACTGCCACCGCTTCACCCCTTCCCCCTGGTTTTACCAGGAAATTAGTCCCCTAGTCCGATAGCATATCAGAAAACAGTGTATTCCAGTTGTCTACGGTCGGCAAATAACTTAATCTGTTTTCATAGAGCTAAATCTAGGAAAATCATGCAAAATTTCTTTACACTCTGAAAGAAAACCCATAAATATCTGAAAATCCGGGCAGTCGGCGTTCATTACAGTGCAGAGGTATACCCAAATCGTCACGGGCAGATATGCCCGATGTGTGTATCTCGTGTTCGTTTTTACTATGTTAATACATTGAAAGTGGTACAATATTGCGGAAAATAGCTACTTTAGCAGAAACCGGCAAAACGCAAGGGAATATCGTATCCCGTGTTCGCAAAAGTGTCCTAATTTTAGCCGCGAAATACAAGTACAAACTCAATAACCTTTTTTTGCGCGAGTTGTATCACGCATCCGCTCAATTTACGTATCGATTTTTTGCACGCAATGTAGCCTAACTTATTTACTACTTATTTAGTTAAGCCTAAATTATTACTACTAGTAGCACTTTATTACTACTTTTTTACTACTTTTAGTAATTTATTACTACTTATCACTACTTATTAGTACTATTTATTACTACTTATTAAAATTGGCCGGTCCCACATTGATAGACAAAGTCTTTGATGTGCGAGAGATTTTTTGGAAAAAAATAAAATTTTGTGGTTGCATGTATTTAAAGCACCTTAAAGCTTTCAAAGCTTCAATTAAATCTTTATTAAAGTGCTTATTGCATGCTCAAAATGTGCGCGAATAATAGATACCTAAATTGAGCGGAAACGTACTACAAGATTTGTTACCTACTTTTAGCGCCGAATGTTCTTTTATTTCGCAAAATTGGCGGAACCACTTTTGCGAAAAGTAAGATACAAAGAATGTCATCTAATTTCCTTCAATGTATGTAACTAATTTTCGAGCCAATTTTACTAAGGCCGAAATTTTGGTGTATACCTCTGCATCGTAATGTTCATTAAGTGGTTTTTGCTTGTATTTTGGCGACTATTTGTTGTAATAAAATTACAATTTTTGCAAATTTTTGATTTGTAAGTCATCGTTATCCCTAAAAAGTGAATCGACCAAATTATCAAAACATTTTTCTTGAAATTATTATTATTTTCATGAATTTCCTATGAAAATTATGCGAATAAAAACCAAGGATGCTCAGTCGTTTTCAGAAAAAAACGTTTTTGTTAGACTTACCCTGCACATTATGAGTAGCAAAGTACTCTTATTGTATTAGTGTGCACTGATACAGTACTGGACCGGCGATTGGAACTATTGGAACACAATGTCTCCGCACTGATTTACTATGGCACTAGGGTCCGCGAACGCACTTTTTGAAAGAAAAATATACACAAGTTTTTTAAACTAATTTCAGATTTCGAGATACACCTAATTATGTAGTATTCACACTGCCAGAGTTGAGGAACATGAGAAAAAACATAAGAATTAGGAGAATGAGACATATCAAACGAAAAACTGATCGAACTCCATTGAAAAACCCACAGGTTTATTGCCCATTTTCCTCAGCTTTCTGCTGATCCAACTCTTGATCAACTTTTTATGAGATTTTTTCTGACAAAGAGCATAAAATAGCAGTAACTTGGGGTGTGTGTACCATTAATAGTTCT